>NC_071116.1:20525000-20560000 GCF_024256425.1 Clarias gariepinus | reverse complement strand
AATCACGCTTGATCTGGCACTCTCATACCAGTACAACTAGAAGTGTAAACTGGGTTGAAGGATGTCCTATTTGACCAATTAAAATGATTTATTTTTGATTTTTATGAAAAAAAAAAAAAAAAAAAAAAAAAAACCTATATGAGGAATAAAACTGAACAGCTTAAAGGATCAGGTGGTCTCCCATCCATGCACTACCCAGGGTCAAGCCTGCTTAGCTTTTTAAATCAGGCTTGATCTGGCACTCTCATTTCAGTACAACTAGAAGTGGAAACTGGGTTGAAGGATGTCCTATTTGACCAATTAAAATGATTTATTTTTAATTTATTTTCTTTATTTAAAAAAAAAAAAAAAAAAACCTATGTGAGGAATAAAACTGAACAGCTTAAAGTATCAGGTGGCCTCTCTTCCATGCACTACCCAGGGTCAAGCCTGCTTAGCTTTTTAAATCAGGCTTGATCTGGCACTCTCATACCAGTACAACTAGAAGTGGAAACTTGGTTGAAGGATGTCCTATTTGACCAATTAAAATGATTTATTTTTGATTTTTATGAAAAAAAAAAAAAAAAAAAAAAAAACCTATATGAGGAATAAAACTGAACAGCTTAAAGGATCAGGTGGTCTCCCATCCATGCACTACCCAGGGTCAAGCCTGCTTAGCTTTTTAAATCAGGCTTGATCTGGCACTCTCATTTCAGTACAACTAGAAGTGGAAACTGGGTTGAAGGATGTCCTATTTGACCAATTAAAATGATTTATTTTTAATTTATTTTCTTTATTTAAAAAAAAAAAAAAAAAAAACCTATGTGAGGAATAAAACTGAACAGCTTAAAGTATCAGGTGGTCTCTTTTCCATGCACTACCCAGGATCAAGCCTGCTTAGCTTTTTAAATCAGGCTTGATCTGGCACTCTCATACCAGTACAACTAGAAATGGAAACTGGGTTGAAGGAAGTCCTATTTGACCAATTAAAATGATTTATTTTTTATTTATATAAATTAAAAAAAAAAAAAAAAAAAAAACTATATGAGGAATAAAACTGAACAGCTTAAAGGATCAGGTGGTCTCCCATCCATGCACTACCCAAGGTCAAGCCTGCTTAGATTTTTAAATCAGGCTTGATCTGGCACTCACATACCAGTACAACTAGAAGTGGAAACTGGGTTGAAGGATGTCCTATTTGACCAATTAAAATGATTTATTTTTGATTTTTATGAATAGAAAAAAAAAAAAAACCTATATGAGGAATAAAACTGAACAGCTTAAAGGATCAGGTGGTCTCCCATCCATGCACTACCCAAGGTCAAGCCTGCTTAGATTTTTAAATCAGGCTTGATCTGGCACTCACATACCAGTACAACTAGAAGTGGAAACTGGGTTGAAGGATGTCCTATTTGACCAATTAAAATGATTTATTTTTGATTTTTATGAATAGAAAAAAAAAAAAAAAAAAACTATATGAGGAATAAAACTGAACAGCTTAAAGGATCAGGTGGTCTCAAATCCATGCACTACCCAGGGTCAAGCCTGCTTAGCTTTTTCAATCAGGCTTGATCTGGCACTCTCATACCAGTACAACTAGAAGTGGAAACTGGGTTGAAGGAAGTCCTATTTCACCAATTAAAATGATTTATTTTTAATTTATTTTCTTTATTTAAAAAAAAAAAAAAAAAAAAAACCTATATGAGGAATAAAACTGAACAGCTTAAAGGATCAGCTGGTCTCCCATCCATGCACTACCCAGGGTCAAGCCTGCTTAGCTTTCTAAATCACGCTTGATCTGGCACTCTCATTCCAGTACAACTAGAAGTGTAAACTGGGTTGAAGGATGTCCTATTTGACCAATTAAAATGATTTATTTTTGATTTTTATGAAAAAAAAAAAAAAAAAAAAAAAAAACCTATATGAGGAATAAAACTGAACAGCTTAAAGGATCAGGTGGTCTCCCATCCATGCACTACCCAGGGTCAAGCCTGCTTAGCTTTTTAAATCAGGCTTGATCTGGCACTCTCATTTCAGTACAACTAGAAGTGGAAACTGGGTTGAAGGATGTCCTATTTGACCAATTAAAATGATTTATTTTTAATTTATTTTCTTTATTTAAAAAAAAAAAAAAAAAAAACCTATGTGAGGAATAAAACTGAACAGCTTAAAGTATCAGGTGGTCTCTTTTCCATGCACTACCCAGGGTCAAGCCTGCTTAGCTTTGTAAATTAGGCTTGATCTGGCACTCTCATACCAGTACAACTAGAAGTGGAAACTTGGTTGAAGGATGTCCTATTTGACCAATTAAAATGATTTATTTTTTATTTTTATGAAAAAAAAAAAAAAAAAAAAACCAATATGAGGAATAAAACTGAACAGCTTAAAGGATCACGTGGTCTCCCATCCATGCACTACCCAGGGTAAAGCCTTCTTAGCTTTTTAAATCAGGCTTGATCTGGCACTCTCATACCAGTACAACTAGAAGTGGAAACTGGGTTGAAGCAAGTCCTATTTGACAAATTAAAATGATTTATTTTTAATTTATTTTCTTTATTTAAGAAAAAAAAAAAAAAAAAAAAAAAAAAAAAAAAATCTATATGAGGAATAAAACTGAAAAGCGTAAAGGATCAGGTGGTCTTCCATTCAAGCACTACCCAGGGTCAAGCCTGCTTAGCTTTCTAAATCAGGCTTGATCTGGCACTCTCATACCAGTACAACTAGAAGTGGAGACTGGGTTGAAGGAAGTCCTATTTGACCAATTAAAATGATTTATTTTTAACTTATTTTCTTTATTTAAAAAAAAAAAAAAACCTATATGAGGATAAAACTGAACAGCTTAAAGGATCAGGTGGTCTCCCATCCATGCACTACCCAGGGTCAAGCCTGCTTAGATTTTTAAATCAGGCTTGATCTGGCACTCACATACCAGTACAACTAGAAGTGGAAACTGGGTTGAAGGATGTCCTATTTGACCAATTAAAATGATTTATTTTTAATTTATTTTCTTTATTTAAAAAAAAAAAAAAAAAAAAAACCTATGTGAGGAATAAAACTGAACAGCTTAAAGTATCAGGTGGTCTCTCTTCCATGCACTACCCAGGGTCAAGCCTGCTTAGCTTTTTAAATCAGGCTTGATCTGGCACTCTCATACCAGTACAACTAGAAGTGGAAACTTGGTTGAAGGATGTCCTATTTGACCAATTAAAATGATTTATTTTTTATTTTTATGAAAAAAAAAAAAAAAAAAAAAAAACCAATATGAGGAATAAAACTGAACAGCTTAAAGGATCAGGTGGTCTCCCATCCATGCACTACCCAGGGTCAAGCCTGCTTAGCTTTTTAAATCAGGCTTGATCTGGCACTCTCATACCAGTACAACTAGAAGTGGAAACTGGGTTGAAGGATGTCCTATTTGACCAATTAAAATGATTTATTTTTAACTTATTTTCTTTATTTAAAAAAAAAAAAAACCTATATGAGGATAAAACTGAACAGCTTAAAGGATCAGCTGGTCTCCCATCCATGCACTAACCAGGGTCAAGCCTGCTTAGCTTCTTAAATCAGGCTTGATCTGGCACTCTCATACCAGTACAACTAGAAGTAGAAACTAGGTTGAAGGAAGTCCTATTTGACCAATTAAAATGATTTATTTTTAATTTATTTTCTTTATTTTTTTTTATTTTTTTTTTTAAAAAAAAAAAAAAAAAAAAAAAAAAAAAAAAAAAACTATATGAGGAATAAAACTGAAAACCTTACAGGATCAGGTGGTCTCCCATCCATGCACTACCCAGGGTAAAGCCTTCTTAGCTTTTTAAATCAGGCTTGATCTGGCACTCTCATACCAGTACAACTAGAAGTGGAAGCTGGGTTGAAGCAAGTCCTATTTGACCAATTAAAATGATTTATTTTTGATTTTTATGAATTAAAAAAAAAAATAAAAAAAATAAAAAAAAAACCTATATGAGGAATAAAACTGAACAGCTTAAAGGATCAGGTGGTCTTCCATCCATGCACTACCCAGGGTCAAGCCTGCTTAGCTTTTTAAATCACGCTTGATCTGGCACTCTCATACCAGTACAACTAGAAGTGGAAACTCAGTTGAAGGATGTCCTATTTGACCAATTAAAATGATTTATTTTTGATTTTTATGAAAAAAAAAAAAAAAAAAAAAAACTATATGGGGAATAAAACTGAACAGCTCAAAGGATCAGGTGGTCTCCCATCCATGCACTACCCAGGGTCAAGCCTGCTTAGCTTTTTAAATCAGGCTTGATCTGGCACTCTCATACCAGTACAACTAGAAGTGGAAACTGGGTTGAAGGATGTCCTATTTGACCAATTAAAATGATTTATTTTTAATTTATTTTCTTTATTTAAAAAAAAAAAAAAAAAAAAAAACCTATGTGAGGAATAAAACTGAACAGCTTAAAGTATCAGGTGGTCTCTCTTCCATGCACTACCCAGGGTCAAGCCTGCTCAGCTTTTTAAATCAGGCTTGATCTGGCACTCTCATACCAGTACAACTAGAAGTGGAAACTTGGTTGAAGGATGTCCTATTTGACCAATTAAAATGATTTATTTTTTATTTTTATGAAAAAAAAAAAAAAAAAAAAAAAACCAATATGAGGAATAAAACTGAACAGCTTAAAGGATCAGGTGGTCTCCCATCCATGCACTACCCAGGGTAAAGCCTTCTTAGCTTTTTAAATCAGGCTTGATCTGGCACTCTCATACCAGTACAACTAGAAGTGGAAACTGGGTTGAAGCAAGTCCTATTTGACAAATTAAAATGATTTATTTTTGATTTTTATGAATTAAAAAAAAATAAAATAAAATAAAAAAAAAACCTATATGAGGAATAAAACTGAACAGCTTAAAGGATCAGGTGGTCTCCCATCCATGCACTACCCAGGGTCAAGCCTGCTTAGCTTTTTAAATCAGGCTTGATCTGGCACTCTCATACCAGTACAACTAGAAGTGGACACTTGGTTGAAGGATGTCCTATTTGACCAATTAAAATGATTTATTTTTTATTTTTATGAAAAAAAAAAAAAAAAAAAAAAAAAAAACCTATATGAGGAATAAAACTGAACAGCTTAAAGGATCAGGTGGTCTCCCATCCATGCACTACCCAGGGTCAAGCCTGCTTAGCTTTTTAAATCAGGCTTGATCTGGCACTCTCATTTCAGTACAACTAGAAGTGGAAACTGGGTTGAAGGATGTCCTATTTGACCAATTAAAATGATTTATTTTTAATTTATTTTCTTTATTTAAAAAAAAAAAAAAAAAAAAAAACCTATGTGAGGAATAAAACTGAACAGCTTAAAGTATCAGGTGGTCTCTTTTCCATGCACTACCCAGGGTCAAGCCTGCTTAGCTTTTTAAATCAGGCTTGATCTGGCACTCTCATACCAGTACAACTAGAAGTGGAAACTTGGTTGAAGGATGTCCTATTTGACCAATTAAAATTATTTATTTTTTATTTTTATGAAAAAAAAAAAAAAAAAAAAACCAATATGAGGAATAAAACTGAACAGCTTAAAGGATCACGTGGTCTCCCATCCATGCACTACCCAGGGTAAAGCCTTCTTAGCTTTTTAAATCAGGCTTGATCTGGCACTCTCATACCAGTACAACTAGAAGTGGAAACTGGGTTGAAGCAAGTCCTATTTGACAAATTAAAATGATTTATTTTTGATTTTTATGAATTTAAAAAAAATAAAATAAAATAAAAAAAAAACCTATATGAGGAATAAAACTGAACAGCTTAAAGGATCAGGTGGTCTCCCATCCATGCACTACCCAGGGTCAAGCCTGCTTAGCTTTTTCAATCAGGCTTGATCTGGCACTCTCATACCAGTACAACTAGAAGTGGAAACTGGGTTGAAGGAAGGCCTATTTGACCAATTAAAATGATTTATTTTTAATTTATTTTCTTTATTTAAAAAAAAAAAAAAAAAAAAAAAAAAAAAAAAAAAACTATATGAGGAATAAAACTGAAAACCTTACAGGATCAGGTGGTCTCCCATCCATGCACTACCCAGGGTCAAGCCTGCTTAGCTTTCTAAATCACGCTTGATCTGGCACTCTCATACCAGTACAACTAGAAGTGTAAACTGGGTTGAAGGATGTCCTATTTGACCAATTAAAATGATTTATTTTTGATTTTTATGAAGAAAAAAAAAAAAAAAAAAAAAAAAAAACCTATATGAGGAATAAAACTGAACAGCTTAAAGGATCAGGTGGTCTCCCATCCATGCACTACCCAGGGTCAAGCCTGCTTAGCTTTTTAAATCAGGCTTGATCTGGCACTCTCATTTCATTACAACTAGAAGTGGAAACTGGGTTGAAGGATGTCCTATTTGACCAATTAAAATGATTTATTTTTAATTTATTTTCTTTATTTAAAAAAAAAAAAAAAAAAAAACCTATGTGAGGAATAAAACTGAACAGCTTAAAGTATCAGGTGGTCTCTCTTCCATGCACTACCCAGGGTCAAGCCTGCTTAGCTTTTTAAATCAGGCTTGATCTGGCACTCTCATACCAGTACAACTAGAAGTGGAAACTTGGTTGAAGGATGTCCTATTTGACCAATTAAAATGATTTATTTTTTATTTTTATGAAAAAAAAAAAAAAAAAAAAAAAAACCAATATGAGGAATAAAACTGAACAGCTTAAAGGATCAGGTGGTCTCCCATCCATGCACTACCCAGGGTCAAGCCTGCTTAGCTTTTTAAATCAGGCTTGATCTGGCACTCTCATACCAGTACAACTAGAAGTGGAAACTAGGTTGAAGGAAGTCCTATTTGACCAATTAAAATGATTTATTTTTGATTTTTATGAATTAAAAAAAAAAATAAAAAAAATAAAAAAAAAAACCTATATGAGGAATAAAACTGAACAGCTTAAAGGATCAGGTGGTCTCCCATCCATGCACTACCCAGGGTCAAGCCTGCTTAGCTTTTTAAATCACGCTTGATCTGGCACTCTCATACCAGTACAACTAGAAGTGGAAACTCGGTTGAAGGATGTCCTATTTGACCAATTAAAATGATTTATTTTTTATTTTTATGAAATAAAAAAAAAAAAAAAAAAAAAAAAAACTATATGGGGAATAAAACTGAACAGCTCAAAGGATCAGGTGGTCTCCCATCCATGCACTACCCAGGGTCAAGCCTGCTTAGCTTTTTAAATCAGGCTTGATCTGGCACTCTCATACCAGTACAACTAGAAGTGGAAACTGGGTTGAAGGATGTCCTATTTGACCAATTAAAATGATTTATTTTTAATTTATTTTCTTTATTTAAAAAAAAAAAAAAAAAAAAAAAAAAAAAACCTATGTGAGGAATAAAACTGAACAGCTTAAAGTATCAGGTGGTCTCTGTTACGTCCCACACAGTGTCTAGGGGATGAAGAAACGTAGCATTATGTGAATGAGCTTTTACTGTATGTCGGGGGTCCTGCCGTCGTACCACACGGACAACAATTATCTTTATAGTCTTTTTTTATTGTAACAAAGTAATCAAACAAGGATGGGAACATAAGTTCAGGAGCAGCCAGGCAAGAAAACAACAAACAAAAATTCCCCTCTAACTTAGGAGTGGATCAGCTTAATAATCTCACAAAACAAAAGCAAATCAACAACAGAAATATACACTCACTCCCTGACTAACTGAAGAAAAACAGGAGAAAAATGGGGGGGTTACAATAAATAAAAAGGCCAGGCACCTCCCTACGGTTCCCCTGTACAAAAGGATAAATCTGCAACACTCAAAGCCACAATGCTTAAGGTTGGAGGTTAAGTTTGTTAATTCACTGTTAACCTTTACACATTCAGCAACAATCACAATCTCAGCAACAATCACAATCTCAGCCACTAATAAAAACAGCTAAAACAGGAGAAGAGATGGAAAATAAAGTACAACCGGTTATGATGGTCAAGCTCAACAACAAATTGTACTAAACAGGACACCCGACAGCTCTGGAGAATTTTCCTCCCCTGCTGACTGTTGAGAACTGCCTTTAAGCCGTTTCCTTCCTTGGTCTTAACCTTCTGCAGCTGGAGCTGCAATCAGCTCCCTGGTAGAGTGAGAAAGAGAGAGAGACAAAAAAACCTGGAGAGCAGAAGACAGGGCTTTGAGAACAACTACACCAGACAATAATAAATGAATTAATACGTCCTTGGACGTAACACCCCCATCCATAAGTTACAAACAGTACTCACTAAAGTGTTTGTAATTAAAATAAACTACTTTTACAACCATCTTTAAATGTACCATTTACATCTCAGTTATCCCTACTGTAAACTCTGGAAAGTGCGTCAGCTACAACATTTTCCACCCCCCTTCGATGCTGGATGTCTAAATTATACTCCTGAATAATGAGAGACCAGCGCATCAGCCGTTGATTAGAATTCTGCATTCTACCCAGGAATATTAAGGGGTTGTGATCGGTATAGACCACCACTGGATTAGAGCTACCACCCAGGTAAACTTCAAAATGTTGCAGTGCTAAGAGTAAGGCCAAAGCTTCTTTCTCAATAGTACTGTACTTCATTTGACACCTTGTAAACTTCTTGGAGAAGTAACTCACAGGATGCTCCACACCAGTTACATCCTCCTGTAACAAAACAGCACCCGCACCCGACGAACTTGCATCCACCTGCAGCTTGAAGGGTAAAGAGAAGTTAGGAGCAGAGAGAACTGGGGCATGACACAGCAAGTCTTTTGCAGCATTAAAAGCGTAGTTACAATCCTGACTCCACCCAAACTTCTTAGAGGTACTGAGCAGATCAGTCAACGGGGCAACTACGGTAGCAAAGTTTTTGCAGAAGCCTCGGTAGTACCCAGTCATACCTAAAAACCTTCTCAGTTCTCTTTTATTGGTGGGAGAGGGAAAGTTCAGTATGGCAACAACTTTTTCTTCAACAGGCCTTACTGATCCTTGACCAACTCTTTTACCAAGGTAAGTAACCACTGCTTTGGCAAATTCACACTTCATTAAGTTCAAAGTCAAAGATGCATCTGATAATCTGTTAAAAACTTGATTCAGACTGCTCAAATGGCTCTCCCAACTGTCTGAATAGATCACCACATCATCTAAGTAAGCCTCACAATTAGTCATCCCTAACAACACTCTGTGCATTAGACGTTGAAAGGTGGCTGGTGCATTTCGCATTCCGAACGCCATAACAGAATACTGCAGGAAGTTATCAGGGGTGACAAAAGCAGAGATTTCTGAGGCACGAGGAGTAAGAGGCACTTGCCAGTATCCCTTTAAAAGGTCTAACTTTGTGACATATCGAGCTGAACCAACTCTATCTACGCAGTCTTCTACTCGAGGAAGAGGGAAAGAGTCGGGCTTAGTGACACTATTCACTTTGCGATAGTCTGTGCAAAAACGATAAGAGAGGTTAGACTTCGGAACGAGCAGGCACGGTGAGCTCCAGGGGCTCTGACTGGGTGTAGCAAAACCATGCTGCAACAAATACTCAATCTCTGACTTCATTATCTCTCGTTTATGAGGATTGACACGATATGGATGCTGCTTAATAGGTGGAGAATCACCAACATCAATGTCATGTGTGAGGATGGTAGTCTGGCGTGGAACATCAGAAAACAAATGGTCATACTTCCTGATTAACTGAACTATATCAGCACGTTGGTTCTCAGGTAAGTGGGCAAGGTACGAGTCCAAGTCACTCAGTACCGCAGAGTTGTTAAGACTGATACAGCTCATACGTTCTTCATTTCCCACCAGGTTATCCTCCTGAGGGCAACATGCAGAAGACAGTACAGTAACTGCAGACACAGAATCACACACAGGAGTTTCTTTTGCAGCGTCACTCTTGACGTAAGCTTTCAGCATATTTAAATGACACACTCTACTCTTTTTCTTACGATCTGGAGTCACGATTACATAGTCAGTGTCTGTAAGTTTTTTCTCCACAGCATAAGGGCCTTGGAATTTAGCCTGTAACGCTGACCCCGGAACAGGAAGTAAGACTAAAACCAGTTCACCAGGTTGAAAACTGCGTTTGACACAGGTCTTATCATGCCGTAGTTTCATCTTGGACTGAACTGTTGCCAGATGGGACTTAGCTATCTCACAAGCCTTATGAAGACGTTCACGGAAAGCACTTACATAGTCTAAAATATTACTAGACACTGGGTCTTTTAACAGCCACTGCTCACTCAGCAATTTCAAGGGTCCACGGACCGTGTGACCAAAAACAAGTTCAGCTGGGCTGAACCCCAGTGACTCTTGCACCGTTTCTCTTACCGCAAACATTAACATTGGTAAACCCTCAACCCAGTCTTTGCCCGTACTTAAACAATATGCACGCAACATTGACTTTAGGGTTTGATGAAAACGTTCCAGAGCACCCTGAGACTCAGGATGGTAAGCACTGGACATCTTGTGAGCAACACCTAACTCCTTCAAAATTTGAGCAAAGACTTTTGAGGTGAAATTAGTACCTTGATCTGTTTGAACCACTCTGGGCAATCCAAACGTTGAACAAAACCTCACCACCTCTTTAACTATTGCGTGGGCCTTGAGAGTGCGAAGAGGGACAGCTTCTGGAAAACGAGTGGCAGTACACATCAGCGTTAGAATGTATTGGTGCCCTGATTTAGATTTTGGTAGTGGACCAACACAATCCAGAATCAAACGTTCAAAAGGGTCACTCATTACCGGAATTGGATGGAGGGGAGCAGAAGGTATGATCTGATTCGGCTTACCAGCAAGCTGACAGACATGGCAAGATCTGCAAAAGTTGGAAACACTAGACTTCAGCCCAGGCCAAAAAAAGTATCGGGAAATTCGTTTGTAGGTTTTGTTAACCCCAAGATGACCAGAGAGAGGGTGTTCATGGGCCAGCTGCAATACCTGGGAACGACAATCAGAAGGAACAACAATTTGATGGATAGTCAAAGCTTTATCAGCCCCATGCGGCCTCCAATGACGCATCAAAACCCCGTCTTCCCAAACTAAAGCTATTCTAGCATCAGGCAGGTCATCTGACTGAACAGCTGCTTCGACATAGGAGGCTAGAGATTTGTCAGACTTCTGAGCTGCACTTAACTGTTCTCTGCTAAACTTTAAAGCATCCGCTTTTAAATCAGTGTTTACAGAGACATCAGGAGCCACTGGTGGGTTAATGGATAGAGTACACTCCACTGGGTCTTTTGCTGGGCTCAAAAATGAGTCAGCAAGATTGACCTCCTCCTCCCACTTCTGTGCCTGAGCACGGGTTACTGCGCAAGCAGGGAACACAGAAGGAAAACAAACGGCGACGTCAGAGTCAGAGGGCTCTGGTGTATCAACAACAATAGGAAATGAGAAGACCTTACCACCTGCCAAGTCATTCCCAAGGATAAGGCTTACTCCTTCCACAGGCAGCTCGGATCGCACCCCAAGAAGAACAGTACCTGTAACTAGATCAGACGCGAGATGAACCACATGCACTGGCACCCTTACACATCCTAACTCAATTCCCCTGACCAAAACATCAGTACCGGAGTATGTTTCTGCTGAGAATGGCAAAATGTCTGCTAGAATGAACGATTGGCTTGCTCCTGTATCTCTCAGTATCGAGACAGACTTACGTGGGGTGTCGGCACCAAGAGCAACAGAACCAGTAAGAAGAAAAGGTTCATACCCTGTACTCTTAGTTGGCACAGACGTTTCAGGAGCGACAACAGTTTGGGCAAAACCTACACTTTTAGATTTTCTAGTCATACTTTTTTGTTTCCATGCTCTACATTCGGAAATGAAATGCCCTGGATCTAAACAGTAGAAACACACGCGTTTGGTACTAAAGGATTTTGCGTCAGCCTTACGACCCTTGTCTGCAACTTCTCTGGACACATTAGGAGTTTCCTTCTCTGCATACCGCTCCGCATACAGTCTTCTAGACTGACGTGAAGATGGGAACATGGTCCTATGCGTAAGTACAAACTCATCTGCTATTACAGCAGCTTCAGAAAGCGTGACTACCTTTTGCTCCTTCAAGTGGACAACTAAAGACTCAGGTGCACAGTTTTTAAAGTCCTCAAGTAAAACAAGTTCCTGTAACTGCTCAAAACTAGTCACTTTATTTGCGAAACACCACTTCTCAAAAAGGGATTTCTTCTCTCGTGCAAACTCTACATATGTCTGTTTGGCTGTTTTCATTACATTTCGGAACCGCTGGCGGTATGCTTCGGGAACCAACTCATAAGCTCTCAATACTGCAGCTTTAGCAATCTCATAATCAAGAGACTGCTCAATTGGAAGAGAAGAGCAGACTTCCTGGGCCTTACCAGCTAAATTACACTGGAGCAAAAGCCCCCACATGTCTTTTGGCCATTCTAACTTAGCAGCAATCCGTTCAAAAGCAATGAAGTATGAATCCACCTCCGACTCTCTGAAAGGAGGAACTAATTTTACATACTTCACAACGTCAAAGTTTGGCTGACCACTACTTACGGTATCAAGGTTAACTGTACTAGAGTGTGACTGGTCATGCTGAAACATTGGTGAGGAAGGAACCCTAGTGCGTGGGCGAGGAACAGGAGGCATTCTGCTTAAAGCAGCTGCTTCCAACTCAAGTGTTTTAAGCTTAATGTCTCTATTTGCCTCAATCTCACGAGTACGGAGCTGTACCACTTTAATATCATGTTCTTGCCTTTTAAGCTCCAAGTCAAGCTCTTTTAACTTAATTGCAGTCAGTGGATCTAATTGAGACACAGCAGGAACAAGAATGCCTGAAGCAGAAGTTTCTTCTCCTACTACATCTTCAACAGGCAAAACACCTGTACTCACTAAATCATTATATAACTCCTGTTTGATAACCGCTTTCACAGCCCCCCTAGTTACCTTGACATTGAAAAACTCCGCAATTAACAACAAGTCTTTCTTCTTGCATCGATTAAAAACTTCAATTGTTGGTGAAAGAGTAAATGCCACAAGATCAAAATCCATTTCACACACTCTGCCGTCACCTTCAAAAAAAATGAAAGCAGCCAAAAAAAAGTAATCAAATTTAGACCAGCTACAAAATTTTTTTATGTGATTCTGTCATTTGGCAGAATGGTCAAATGCACCCCTAAAAAAAAAAATGTAGGAAGTGTCACAACATCAAGAAATTAGTAAAAGTACTAGCTCTTAACTGAGTAATAAAGTTTGAAAGGGACGAGCCCCCAAATAATGTTACGTCCCACACAGTGTCTAGGGGATGAAGAAACGTAGCATTATGTGAATGAGCTTTTACTGTATGTCGGGGGTCCTGCCGTCGTACCACACGGACAACAATTATCTTTATAGTCTTTTTTTATTGTAACAAAGTAATCAAACAAGGATGGGAACATAAGTTCAGGAGCAGCCAGGCAAGAAAACAACAAACAAAAATTCCCCTCTAACTTAGGAGTGGATCAGCTTAATAATCTCACAAAACAAAAGCAAATCAACAACAGAAATATACACTCACTCCCTGACTAACTGAAGAAAAACAGGAGAAAAATGGGGGGGTTACAATAAATAAAAAGGCCAGGCACCTCCCTACGGTTCCCCTGTACAAAAGGATAAATCTGCAACACTCAAAGCCACAATGCTTAAGGTTGGAGGTTAAGTTTGTTAATTCACTGTTAACCTTTACACATTCAGCAACAATCACAATCTCAGCAACAATCACAATCTCAGCCACTAATAAAAACAGCTAAAACAGGAGAAGAGATGGAAAATAAAGTACAACCGGTTATGATGGTCAAGCTCAACAACAAATTGTACTAAACAGGACACCCGACAGCTCTGGAGAATTTTCCTCCCCTGCTGACTGTTGAGAACTGCCTTTAAGCCGTTTCCTTCCTTGGTCTTAACCTTCTGCAGCTGGAGCTGCAATCAGCTCCCTGGTAGAGTGAGAAAGAGAGAGAGACAAAAAAACCTGGAGAGCAGAAGACAGGGCTTTGAGAACAACTACACCAGACAATAATAAATGAATTAATACGTCCTTGGACGTAACAGTCTCTCTTCCATGCACTACCCAGGGTCAAGCCTGCTCAGCTTTTTAAATCAGGCTTGATCTGGCACTCTCATACCAGTACAACTAGAAGTGGAAACTTGGTTGAAGGATGTCCTATTTGACCAATTAAAATTATTTATTTTTTATTTTTATTAAAAAAAAAAAAAAAAAAAAAAAACCAATATGAGGAATAAAACTGAACAGCTTAAAGGATCAGGTGGTCTCCCATCCATGCACTACCCAGGGTAAAGCCTTCTTAGCTTTTTAAATCAGGCTTGATCTGGCACTCTCATACCAGTACAACTAGAAGTGGAAACTGGGTTGAAGCAAGTCCTATTTGACAAATTAAAATGATTTATTTTTGATTTTTATGAATTAAAAAAAAATAAAATAAAATAAAAAAAAAACCTATATGAGGAATAAAACTGAACAGCTTAAAGGATCAGGTGGTCTCCCATCCATGCACTACCCAGGGTCAAGCCTGCTTAGCTTTTTAAATCACGCTTGATCTGGCACTCTCATACCAGTACAACTAGAAGTGGAAACTCGGTTGAAGGATGTCCTATTTGACCAATTAAAATGATTTATTTTTAATTTATTTTCTTTATTTAAAAAAAAAAAAAAAAAAAAAAAAAAAAAAATCTATATGAGGAATAAAACTGAAAAGCGTAAAGGATCAGGTGGTCTTCCATCCAAGCACTACCCAGGGTCAAGCCTGCTTAGCTTTCTAAATCAGGCTTGATCTGGCACTTTTATACCTGTACAACTAGAAGTGGAAACTGGGTTGAAGGAAGTCCTATTTGACCAATTAAAATGATTTATTTTTAACTTATTTTCTTTATTTAAAAAAAAAAAAAAAAAAAAATATATATATATATGAGGAATAAAACTAAAAACCTTACAGGATCAGGTGGTCTCCCATCCATGCACTACCCAGGGTAAAGCCTGCTTAGCTTTTTAAATCAGGCTTGATCTGGCACTCTCATACCAGTACAACTAGAAGTGGAAACTGGGTTGAAGGAAGTCCTATTTGACCAATTAAAATGATTTATTTTTTATTTATATGAATTTAAAAAATAATAATAAAAAAAAAAAAAAAAAACCTATATGAGGAATAAAACTGAACAGCTTAAAGGATCAGGTGGTCTCCCATCCATGCACTACCCAGGGTCAAGCCTGCTTAGCTTTTTAAATCACACTTGATCTGGCACTCTCATACCAGTACAACTAGAAGTGGAAACTCGGTTGAAGGATGTCCTATTTGACCAATTAAAATGATTTATTTTTAATTTATTTTCTTTATTTTAAAAAAAAAAAAAAAAAAAAAAAAAAAAAAAAAAAAATCTATATGAGGAATAAAACTGAAAAGCGTAAAGGATCAGGTGGTCTTCCATCCAAGCACTACCCAGGGTCAAGCCTGCTTAGCTTTCTAAATCAGGCTTGATCTGGCACTTTTATACCTGTACAACTAGAAGTGGAAACTGGGTTGAAGGAAGTCCTATTTGACCAATTAAAATGATTTATTTTTAACTTATTTTCTTTATTTAAAAAAAAAAAAAAAAAAAAATATATATATATATGAGGAATAAAACTAAAAACCTTACAGGATCAGGTGGTCTCCCATCCATGCACTACCCAGGGTAAAGCCTGCTTAGCTTTTTAAATCAGGCTTGATCTGGCACTCTCATACCAGTACAACTAGAAGTGGAAACTGGGTTGAAGGAAGTCCTATTTGACCAATTAAAATGATTTATTTTTTATTTATATGAATTTAAAAAATAATAATAAAAAAAAAAAAAAAACCTATATGAGGAATAAAACTGAACAGCTTAAAGGATCAGGTGGTCTCCCATCCATGCACTACCCAGGGTCAAGCCTGCTTAGCTTTTTAAATCACACTTGATCTGGCACTCTCATACCAGTACAACTAGAAGTGGAAACTCGGTTGAAGGATGTCCTATTTGACCAATTAAAATGATTTATTTTTGATTTTTATGAAAAAAAAAAAAAAAAAAAAAAAAAACTATATGGGGAATAAAACTGAACAGCTCAAAGGATCAGGTGGTCTCCCATCCATGCACTACCCAGGGTCAAGCCTGCTTAGCTTTTTAAATCAGGCTTGATCTGGCACTCTCATACCAGTACAACTAGAAGTGGAAACTGGGTTGAAGGATGTCCTATTTGACCAATTAAAATGATTTATTTTTAATTTATTTTCTTTATTTAAAAAAAAAAAAAAAAAAAAAAAAAAACCTATGTGAGGAATAAAACTGAACAGCTTAAAGTATCAGGTGGTCTCTCTTCCATGCACTACCCAGGGTCAAGCCTGCTCAGCTTTTTAAATCAGGCTTGATCTGGCACTCTCATACCAGTACAACTAGAAGTGGAAACTTGGTTGAAGGATGTCCTATTTGACCAATTAAAATGATTTATTTTTTATTTTTATGAAAAAAAAAAAAAAAAAAAAAAAACCAATATGAGGAATAAAAATGAACAGCTTAAAGGATCAGGTGGTCTCCCATCCATGCACTACCCAGGGTAAAGCCTTCTTAGCTTTTTAAATCAGGCTTGATCTGGCACTCTCATACCAGTACAACTAGAAGTGGAAACTGGGTTGAAGCAAGTCCTATTTGACAAATTAAAATGATTTATTTTTGATTTTTATGAATTAAAAAAAAATAAAATAAAATAAAAAAAAAACCTATATGAGGAATAAAACTGAACAGCTTAAAGGATCAGGTGGTCTCCCATCCATGCACTACCCAGGGTCAAGCCTGCTTAGCTTTTTAAATCACGCTTGATCTGGCACTCTCATACCAGTACAACTAGAAGTGGAAACTCGGTTGAAGGATGTCCTATTTGACCAATTAAAATGATTTATTTTTAATTTATTTTCTTTATTTAAAAAAAAAAAAAAAAAAAAAAAAAATCTATATGAGGAATAAAACTGAAAAGCGTAAAGGATCAGGTGGTCTTCCATCCAAGCACTACCCAGGGTCAAGCCTGCTTAGCTTTCTAAATCAGGCTTGATCTGGCACTTTTATACCAGTACAACTAGAAGTGGAAACTGGGTTGAAGGAAGTCCTATTTGACCAATTAAAATGATTTATTTTTAACTTATTTTCTTTATTTAAAAAAAAAAAAAAAAAAAAAATATATGAGGAATAAAACTAAAAACCTTACAGGATCAGGTGGTCTCCCATCCATGCACTACCCAGGGTAAAGCCTGCTTAGCTTTTTAAATCAGGCTTGATCTGGCACTCTCATACCAGTACAACTAGAAGTGGAAACTGGGTTGAAGGAAGTCCTATTTGACCAATTAAAATGATTTATTTTTAATTTATTTTCTTTATTTAAAAAAAAAAAAAAAAAAAAACCTATGTGAGGAATACAACTGAACAGCTTAAAGTATCAGGTGGTCTCTCTTCCATGCACTACCCAGGGTCAAGCCTGCTTAGCTTTTTAAATCAGGCTTGATCTGGCACTCTCATACCAGTACAACTAGAAGTGGAAACTTGGTTGAAGGATGTCCTATTTGACCAATTAAAATTATTTATTTTTTATTTTTATTAAAAAAAAAAAAAAAAAAAAAAAACAATATGAGGAATAAAACTGAACAGCTTAAAGGATCAGGTGGTCTCCCATCCATGCACTACCCAGGGTAAAGCCTGCTTAGCTTTTTAAATCAGGCTTGATCTGGCACTCTCATACCAGTACAACTAGAAGTGGAAACTGGGTTGAAGGAAGTCCTATTTGACCAATTAAAATGATTTATTTTTGATTTATATGAATTTAAAAAATAATAATAAAAAAAAAAAAAAAAACCTATATGAGGAATAAAACTGAACAGCTTAAAGGATCAGGTGGTCTCCCATCCATGCACTACCCAGGGTCAAGCCTGCTTAGCTTTTTAAATCAGGCTTGATCTGGCACTCTCATACCAGTGCAACTAGAAGTGGAAACGGGGTTGAAGGAAGTCCTATTTGACCAATTAAAATGATTTATTTTTAATTTATTTTCTTTATTTTAAAAAAAAAAAACCTATATGCGGAATAAAACTGAACAGCTTAAAGGATCAGGTGGTCTCCCATCCATGCACTACCCAGGGTCAAGCCTGCTTAGATTTTTAAATCAGGCTTGATCTGGCACTCACATACCAGTACAACTAGAAGTGGAAACTGGGTTGAAGGATGTCCTATTTGACCATATAAAATGATTTATTTTTGATATTTATGAATAAAAAAATAAAAAAAAACCTATATGAGGAATAAAACTGAACAGCTTAAAGGATCAGGTGGTCTCCCATCCATGCACTACCCAGGGTCAAGCCTGCTTAGCTTTTTAAATCAGGCTTGATCTGGCACTCTCATTTCATTACAACTAGAAATGGAAACTGGGTTGAAGGATGTCCTATTTGACCAATTAAAATGATTTATTTTTAATTTATTTTCTTTATTTAAAAAAAAAAAAAAAAAAAACCTATGTGAGGAATACAACTGAACAGCTTAAAGTATCAGGTGGTCTCTCTTCCATGCACTACCCAGGGTCAAGCCTGCTTAGCTTTTTAAATCAGGCTTGATCTGGCACTCTCATACCAGTACAACTAGAAGTGGAAACTTGGTTGAAGGATGTCCTATTTGACCAATTAAAATGATTTATTTTTTATTTTTATGAAAAAAAAAAAAAAAAAAACCAATATGAGGAATAAAACTGAACAGCTCAAAGGATCAGGTGGTCTCCCATCCATGCACTACCCAGGGTCAAGCCTGCTTAGCTTTTTAAATCAGGCTTGATCTGGCACTCTCATACCAGTACAACTAGAAGTGGAAACTGGGTTGAAGGATGTCCTATTTGACCAATTAAAATGATTTATTTTTAATTTATTTTCTTTATTTAAAAAAAAATAATAAATAAAAAAAAAATAAATAAAAAAAAAAACTATATGAGGAATAAAACTGAAAACCTTACAGGATCAGGTGGTCTCCCATCCATGCACTACCCAGGATCAAGCCTGCTTAGCTTTCTAAATCACGCTTGATCTGGCACTCTCATACCAGTACAACTAGAAGTGGAAACTGGGTTGAAGGATGTCCTATTTGACCAATTAAAATGATTTATTTTTGATTTATATGAATTAAAAAAAATAAATTAATTAAAAAAATAACCTATATGAGGAATAAAACTGAACAGCTTAAAGGATCAGGTGGTCTCCCATCCATGCACTACCCAGGGTCAAGCCTGCTTAGCTTTTTAAATCAGGCTTGATCTGGCACTCTCATACCAGTACAACTAGAAGTGGAAACTGGGTTGAAGGAAGTCCTATTTGACCAATTAAAATGATTTATTTTTAATTTATTTTCTTTATTTAAAAAAAAAAAAACCTATATGAGGAATAAAACTGAACAGCTTAAAGGATCAGGTGGTCTCCCATCCATGCACTACCCAGGGTCAAGCCTGCTTAGCTTTTTAAATCAGGCTTGATCTGGCACTCTCATTTCATTACAACTAGAAGTGGAAACTGGGTTGAAGGATGTCCTATTTGACCAATTAAAATGATTTATTTTTAATTTATTTTCTTTATTTAAAAAAAAAAAAAAAAAAACCTATGTGAGGAATACAACTGAACAGCTTAAAGTATCAGGTGGTCTCTCTTCCATGCACTACCCAGGGTCAAGCCTGCTTAGCTTTTTAAATCAGGCTTGATCTGGCACTCTCATACCAGTACAACTAGAAGTGGAAACTTGGTTGAAGGATGTCCTATTTGACCAATTAAAATGATTTATTTTTTATTTTTATGAAAAAAAAAAAAAAAAAAAAAAAAACCAATATGAGGAATAAAACTGAACAGCTTAAAGGATCAGGTGGTCTCCCATCCATGCACTACCCAGGGTCAAGCCTGCTTAGCTTTTTAAATCAGGCTTGATCTGGCACTCTCATACCAGTACAACTAGAAGTGGAAACTGGGTTGAAGGATGTCCTATTTGACCAATTAAAATGATTTATTTTTAATTTATTTTCTTTATTTTAAAAAAAATAATAAATAAAAAAAAAATAAATAAAAAAAAAAACTATATGAGGAATAAAACTGAAAACCTTACAGGATCAGGTGGTCTCCCATCCATGCACTACCCAGGGTCAAGCCTGCTTAGCTTTCTAAATCACGCTTGATCTGGCACTCTCATACCAGTACAACTAGAAGTGTAAACTGGGTTGAAGGATGTCCTATTTGACCAATTAAAATGATTTATTTTTGATTTATATGAATTAAAAAAAATAAATTAATTAAAAAAATAACCTATATGAGGAATAAAACTGAACAGCTTAAAGGATCAGGTGGTCTCCCATCCATGCACTACCCAGGGTCAAGCCTGCTTAGCTTTTTAAATCAGGCTTGATCTGGCACTCTCATACCAGTACAACTAGAAGTGGAAACTGGGTTGAAGGAAGTCCTATTTGACCAATTAAAATGATTTATTTTTAATTTATTTTCTTTATTTAAAAAAAAAAAAACCTATATGAGGAATAAAACTGAACAGCTTAAAGGATCAGGTGGTCTCCCATCCATGCACTACCCAGGGTCAAGCCTGCTTAGCTTTTTAAATCAGGCTTGATCTGGCACTCTCGTACCAGTACAACTAGAAGTGGAAACTGGGTTGAAGGAAGTCCTATTTCACCAATTAAAATGATTTATTTTTGATTTATATGAATTAAAAAAAATAAAATAAAATAAAAAAAAAAAACCTATATGAGGAATAAAACTGAACAGCTTAAAGGATCAGGTGGTCTCCCATCCATGCACTACCCAGGGTCAAGCCTGCTTAGCTTTTTAAATCACGCTTGATCTGGCACTCTCATACCAGTACAACTAGAAGTGGAAACTGGGTTGAAGGAAGTCCTATTTGACCAATTAAAATGATTTATTTTTAATTTATTTTCTTTATTTAAAAAAAAAAAAAAAAAAAAAAAAAAACCAATATGAGGAATAAAACTAAACAGCTTAAAGGATCAGGTGGTCTCCCATCCATGCACTACCCAGGGTCAAGCCTGCTTAGCTTTTTAAATCAGGCTTGATCTGGCACTCTCGTTTCAGTACAACTAGAAGTGGAAACTGGGTTGAAGGATGTCCTATTTGACCAATTAAAATGATTTATTTTTCATTTATTTTCTTTATTTAAAAAAAAAAAAAAACCTATATGAGGATAAAACTGAACAGCTTAAAGGATCAGCTGGTCTCCCATCTATGCACTAACCAGGGTCAAGCCTGCTTAGCTTCTTAAATCAGGCTTGATCTGGCACTCTCATACCAGTACAACTAGAAGTGGAAACTAGGTTGAAGGAAGTCCTATTTGACCAATTAAAATGATTTATTTTTAATTTATTTTCTTTTTTTTTAAAAAAAAAAAAAAAAAAAAAAAAAAAAAACTATATGAGGAATAAAACTGAAAACCTTACAGGATCAGGTGGTCTCCCATCCATGCACTACCCAGGGTAAAGCCTTCTTAGCTTTTTAAATCAGGCTTGATCTGGCACTCTCATACCAGTACAACTAGAAGTGGAAACTGGGTTGAAGGAAGTCCTATTTGACCAATTAAAATGATTTATTTTTGATTTATATGAATTAAAAAAAATAAAATAAAATGAAATAAAAAACCTATATGAGGAATAAAACTGAACAGCTTAAAGGATCAGGTGGTCTCCCATCCATGCACTACCCAGGGTCAAGCCTGCTTAGCTTTTTAAATCACGCTTGATCTGGCACTCTCATACCAGTACAACTAGAAGTGGAAACTGGGTTGAAGGAAGTCCTATTTGACCAATTAAAATGATTTATTTTTAATTTATTTTCTTTATTTAAAAAAAAAAAAAAAAAAACCAATATGAGGAATAAAACTAAACAGCTTAAAGGATCAGGTGGTCTCCCATCCATGCACTACCCAGGGTCAAGCCTGCTTAGCTTTTTAAATCAGGCTTGATCTGGCACTCTCATTTCAGTACAACTAGAAGTGGAAACTGGGTTGAAGGATGTCCTATTTGACCATTTAAAATGATTTATTTTTAATTTATTTTCTTTATTTAAAAAAAAAAAAAAAAAAAAACCTATGTGAGGAATAAAACTGAACAGCTTAAAGGATCAGGTGGTCTCCCATCCATGCACTACCCAGGGTCAAGCCTGCTTAGCTTTTTAAATCAGGCTTGATCTGGCACTCTCATACCAGTACAACTAGAAGTGGAAACTGGGTTGAAGGATGTCCTATTTGACCAATTAAAATGATTTATTTTTGATTTTTATGAAGAAAAAAAAAAAAAAAAAAAAAAAAAAACCTATATGAGGAATAAAACTGAACAGCTTAAAGGATCAGGTGGTCTCCCATCCATGCACTACCCAGGGTCAAGCCTGCTTAGCTTTTTAAATCAGGCTTGATCTGGCACTCTCATACCAGTACAACTAGAAGTGGAAACTGGGTTGAAGGATGTCCTATTTGACCAATTAAAATGATTTATTTTTAATTTATTTTCTTTATTTAAAAAAAAAAAAAAGAAATAAAAAATAAAAAAAAAAACCTATATGAGGAATAAAACTGAACAGCTTAAAGGATCAGGTGGTCTCCCATCCATGCACTACCCAGGGTCAAGCCTGCTTAGCTTTTTAAATCACGCTTGATCTGGCACTCTCATACCAGTACAACTAGAAGTGGAAACTCGGTTGAAGGATGTCCTATTTGACCAATTAAAATGATTTATTTTTGATTTTTATGAATTAAAAAAAAAAAAAATATATATATATATATATATATATATATATATATATGAGGAATAAAACTGAAAACCTTACAGGATCAGTTGGTCTCCCATCCATGCACTACCCAGGGTAAAGCCTGCTTAGCTTTTTAAATCAGGCTTGATCGGGCACTCTCATACCAGTACAACTAGAAGTGGAAACTGGTTTGAAGGACGTCCTATTTGACCAATTAAAATGATTTATTTTTGATTTATATGAATTAAAAAAAATAAATAAATAAAAAAAATAACCTATATGAGGAATAAAACTGAACAGCTTAAAGGACCAGGTGGTCTCCCATCCATGCACTACCCAGGGTCAAGCCTGCTTAGCTTTTTAAATCAGGCTTGATCTGGCACTCTCATACCAGTACAACTAGAAGTGGAAACTGGGTTGAAGGATGTCCTATTTGACCAATTAAAATGATTTATTTTCAACTTATTTTCTTTATTTAAAAAAAATAAAAAACCTATATGAGGATAAAACTGAACAGCTTAAAGGATCAGCTGGTTCCCAGGATCCCATCCATGCACTAACCAGGATCCCATCCATGCACTAACCAGGGTCAAGCCTGCTTAGCTTCTTAAATCAGGCTTGATCTGGCACTCTCATACCACTACAACTAGAAGTGGAAACTAGGTTGAAGGAAGTCCTATTTGACCAATTAAAATGATTTATTTTTAATTTATTTTCTTTATTTTTTTAAAAAAAAAAAAAAAAAAAAAAAAAAAAAAAAAAACTATATGAGGAATAAAACTGAAAACCTTACAGGATCAGGTGGTCTCCCATCCATGCACTACCCAGGGTAAAGCCTTCTTAGCTTTTTAAATCAGGCTTGATCTGGCACTCTCATACCAGTACAACTAGAAGTGGAAACTGGGTTGAAGGAAGTCCTATTTGACCAATTAAAATGATTTATTTTTGATTTATATGAATTAAAAAAAATAAAATAAAATAAAAAAAAAAACCTATATGAGGAATAAAACTGAACAGCTTAAAGGATCAGGTGGTCTCCCATCCATGCACTACCCAGGGTCAAGCCTGCTTAGCTTTTTAAATCACGCTTGATCTGGCACTCTCATACCAGTACAACTAGAAGTGGAAACTGGGTTGAAGGAAGTCCTATTTGACCAATTAAAATGATTTATTTTTAATTTATTTTCTTTATTTAAAAAAAAAAAAAAAAAAAAAAAAAAAAACCAATATGAGGAATAAAACTAAACAGCTTAAAGGATCAGGTGGTCTCCCATCCATGCACTACCCAGGGTCAAGCCTGCTTAGCTTTTTAAATCAGGCTTGATCTGGCACTCTCGTTTCAGCACAACTAGAAGTGGAAACTGGGTTGAAGGATGTCCTATTTGACCAATTAAAATGATTTAATTTTAATTTATTTTCTTTATTTAAAAAAAAAAAAAACCTATATGAGGATAAAACTGAACAGCTTAAAGGATCAGCTGGTCTCCCATCTATGCACTAACCAGGGTCAAGCCTGCTTAGCTTCTTAAATCAGGCTTGATCTGGCACTCTCATACCAGTACAACTAGAAGTGGAAACTAGGTTGAAGGAAGTCCTATTTGACCAATTAAAATGATTTATTTTTAATTTATTTTCTTTATTTAAAAAAAAAAAAAAAAAAAAAAAAAAAAAAAAAAAACTACATGAGGATTAAAACTGAAAACCTTACAGGATCAGGTGGTCTCCCATCCATGCACTACCCAGGGTAAAGCCTTCTTAGCTTTTTAAATCAGGCTTGATCTGGCACTCTCATACCAGTACAACTAGAAGTGGAAACTGGGTTGAAGGAAGTCCTATTTGACCAATTAAAATGATTTATTTTTGATTTATATGAATTAAAAAAAATAAAATAAAATAAAATAAAAAACCTATATGAGGAATAAAACTGAACAGCTTAAAGGATCAGGTGGTCTCCCATCCATGCACTACCCAGGGTCAAGCCTGCTTAGCTTTTTAAATCACGCTTGATCTGGCACTCTCATACCAGTACAACTAGAAGTGGAAACTGGGTTGAAGGAAGTCCTATTTGACCAATTAAAATGATTTATTTTTAATTTATTTTCTTTATTTAAAAAAAAAAAAAAAAAAAAAAAAAAAACCAATATGAGGAATAAAACTAAACAGCTTAAAGGATCAGGTGGTCTCCCATCCATGCACTACCCAGGGTCAAGCCTGCTTAGCTTTTTAAATCAGGCTTGATCTGGCACTCTCATTTCAGTACAACTAGAAGTGGAAACTGGGTTGAAGGATGTCCTATTTGACCAATTAAAATGATTTATTTTTAACTTATTTTCTTTATTTAAAAAAAAAAAAAAACCTATATGAGGATAAAACTGAACAGCTTAAAGGATCAGGTGGTCTCCCATCCATGCACTACCCAGGGTCAAGCCTGCTTAGCTTTTTAAATCAGGCTTGATCTGGCACTCTCGTTTCAGTACAACTAGAAGTGGAAACTGGGTTGAAGGATGTCCTATTTGACCAATTAAAATGATTTAATTTTAATTTATTTTCTTTATTTAAAAAAAAAAAAAACCTATATGAGGATAAAACTGAACAGCTTAAAGGATCAGCTGGTCTCCCATCTATGCACTAACCAGGGTCAAGCCTGCTTAGCTTCTTAAATCAGGCTTGATCTGGCACTCTCATACCAGTACAACTAGAAGTGGAAACTAGGTTGAAGGAAGTCCTATTTGACCAATTAAAATGATTTATTTTTAATTTATTTTCTTTATTTAAAAAAAAAAAAAAAAAAAAAAAAAAAAAAAAAAAAACTACATGAGGATTAAAACTGAAAACCTTACAGGATCAGGTGGTCTCCCATCCATGCACTACCCAGGGTAAAGCCTTCTTAGCTTTTTAAATCAGGCTTGATCTGGCACTCTCATACCAGTACAACTAGAAGTGGAAACTGGGTTGAAGGAAGTCCTATTTGACCAATTAAAATGATTTATTTTTGATTTATATGAATTAAAAAAAATAAAATAAAATAAAATAAAAAACCTATATGAGGAATAAAACTGAACAGCTTAAAGGATCAGGTGGTCTCCCATCCATGCACTAACCAGGGTCAAGCCTGCTTAGCTTTTTAAATCACGCTTGATCTGGCACTCTCATACCAGTACAACTAGAAGTGGAAACTGGGTTGAAGGAAGTCCTATTTGACCAATTAAAATGATTTATTTTTAATTTATTTTCTTTATTTAAAAAAAAAAAAAAAAAAAAAAAAAACCAATATGAGGAATAAAACTAAACAGCTTAAAGGATCAGGTGGTCTCCCATCCATGCACTACCCAGGGTCAAGCCTGCTTAGCTTTTTAAATCAGGCTTGATCTGGCACTCTCATTTCAGTACAACTAGAAGTGGAAACTGGGTTGAAGGATGTCCTATTTGACCAATTAAAATGATTTATTTTTAACTTATTTTCTTTATTTAAAAAAAAAAAAAAACCTATATGAGGATAAAACTGAACAGCTTAAAGGATCAGCTGGTCTCCCATCCATGCACTAACCAGGGTCAAGCCTGCTTAGCTTCTTAAATCAGGCTTGATCTGGCACTCTCATACCACTACAACTAGAAGTGGAAACTAGGTTGAAGGAAGTCCTATTTGACCAATTAAAATGATTTATTTTTAATTTATTTTCTTTATTTTTTTAAAAAAAAAAAAAAAAAAAAAAAAAAAAAAAAAAAAACTATATGAGGAATAAAACTGAAAACCTTACAGGATCAGGTGGTCTCCCATCCATGCACTACCCAGGGTAAAGCCTTCTTAGCTTTTTAAATCAGGCTTGATCTGGCACTCTCATACCAGTACAACTAGAAGTGGAAACTGGGTTGAAGGAAGTCCTATTTGACCAATTAAAATGATTTATTTTTGATTTATATGAATTAAAAAAAATAAAATAAAATAAAAAAAAAAACCTATATGAGGAATAAAACTGAACAGCTTAAAGGATCAGGTGGTCTCCCATCCATGCACTACCCAGGGTCAAGCCTGCTTAGCTTTTTAAATCACGCTTGATCTGGCACTCTCATACCAGTACAACTAGAAGTGGAAACTGGGTTGAAGGAAGTCCTATTTGACCAATTAAAATGATTTATTTTTAATTTATTTTCTTTATTTAAAAAAAAAAAAAAAAAAAAAAAAAAAAACCAATATGAGGAATAAAACTAAACAGCTTAAAGGATCAGGTGGTCTCCCATCCATGCACTACCCAGGGTCAAGCCTGCTTAGCTTTTTAAATCAGGCTTGATCTGGCACTCTCGTTTCAGTACAACTAGAAGTGGAAACTGGGTTGAAGGATGTCCTATTTGACCAATTAAAATGATTTAATTTTCATTTATTTTCTTTATTTAAAAAAAAAAAAAACCTATATGAGGATAAAACTGAACAGCTTAAAGGATCAGCTGGTCTCCCATCTATGCACTAACCAGGGTCAAGCCTGCTTAGCTTCTTAAATCAGGCTTGATCTGGCACTCTCATACCAGTACAACTAGAAGTGGAAACTAGGTTGAAGGAAGTCCTATTTGACCAATTAAAATGATTTATTTTTAATTTATTTTCTTTATTTAAAAAAAAAAAAAAAAAAAAAAAAAAAAAAAAAAACTACATGAGGATTAAAACTGAAAACCTTACAGGATCAGGTGGTCTCCCATCCATGCACTACCCAGGGTAAAGCCTTCTTAGCTTTTTAAATCAGGCTTGATCTGGCACTCTCATACCAGTACAACTAGAAGTGGAAACTGGGTTGAAGGAAGTCCTATTTGACCAATTAAAATGATTTATTTTTGATTTATATGAATTAAAAAAAATAAAATAAAATAAAATAAAAAACCTATATGAGGAATAAAACTGAACAGCTTAAAGGATCAGGTGGTCTCCCATCCATGCACTACCCAGGGTCAAGCCTGCTTAGCTTTTTAAATCACGCTTGATCTGGCACTCTCATACCAGTACAACTAGAAGTGGAAACTGGGTTGAAGGAAGTCCTATTTGACCAATTAAAATGATTTATTTTTAATTTATTTTCTTTATTTAAAAAAAAAAAAAAAAAAAAAAAAAAAACAATATGAGGAATAAAACTAAACAGCTTAAAGGATCAGGTGGTCTCCCATCCATGCACTACCCAGGGTCAAGCCTGCTTAGCTTTTTAAATCAGGCTTGATCTGGCACTCTCATTTCAGTACAACTAGAAGTGGAAACTGGGTTGAAGGATGTCCTATTTGACCATTTAAAATGATTTATTTTTAATTTATTTTCTTTATTTAAAAAAAAAAAAAAAAAAAAACCTATGTGAGGAATAAAACTGAACAGCTTAAAGGATCAGGTGGTCTCCCATCCATGCACTACCCAGGGTCAAGCCTGCTTAGCTTTTTAAATCAGGCTTGATCTGGCACTCTCATACCAGTACAACTAGAAGTGGAAACTGGGTTGAAGGATGTCCTATTTGACCAATTAAAATGATTTATTTTTGATTTTTATGAAGAAAAAAAAAAAAAAAAAAAAAAAAACCAATATGAGGAATAAAACTGAACAGCTTAAAGGATCAGGTGGTCTCCCATCCATGCACTACCCAGGGTCAAGCCTGCTTAGCTTTTTAAATCAGGCTTGATCTGGCACTCTCATACCAGTACAACTAGAAGTGGAAACTGGGTTGAAGGATGTCCTATTTGACCAATTAAAATGATTTATTTTTAATTTATTTTCTTTATTAAAAAAAAAAAATAAGAAATAAAAAATAAAAAAAAAAACCTATATGAGGAATAAAACTGAACAGCTTAAAGGATCAGGTGGTCTCCCATCCATGCACTACCCAGGGTCAAGCCTGCTTAGCTTTTTAAATCACGCTTGATCTGGCACTCTCATACCAGTACAACTAGAAGTGGAAACTCGGTTGAAGGATGTCCTATTTGACCAATTAAAATGATTTATTTTTGATTTTTATGAATTAAAAAAAAAAAAAAAAAAAAAAATATATATATATATATATATATATATATATATGAGGAATAAAACTGAAAACCTTACAGGATCAGTTGGTCTCCCATCCATGCACTACCCAGGGTAAAGCCTGCTTAGCTTTTTAAATCAGGCTTGATCTGGCACTCTCATACCAGTACAACTAGAAGTGGAAACTGGTTTGAAGGACGTCCTATTTGACCAATTAAAATGATTTATTTTTGATTTATATGAATTAAAAAAAATAAATAAATAAAAAAAATAACCTATATGAGGAATAAAACTGAACAGCTTAAAGGATCAGGTGGTCTCCCATCCATGCACTACCCAGGGTCAAGCCTGCTTAGCTTTTTAAAACAGGCTTGATCTGGCACTCTCATACCAGTACAACTAGAAGTGGAAACTGGGTTTTCAATAAATTGAAAATTTATTTTCAATTTATTTTCTTTATTTAAAAAAAAAAAAAAAAAAAGAAAAAAACCTATATGAGGAATAAAACTGAACAGCTTAAAGGATCAGGTGGTCTCCCATCCATGCACTACCCAGGGTCAAGCCTGCTTAGCTTTTTAAATCAGGCTTGATCTGGCACTCTCATACCAGTACAACTAGAAGTGGAAACTGTGTTGAAGGATGTCCTATTTGACCAATTAAAATGATTTATTTTTGATTTATTTTCTTTTTTTTTTTTTTTTTTTTTTTTTTTTTAAAAAAAAAAAAAAAAAAAAAAAAAAACTATATGAGGAATAAAACTGAAAAGCGTAAAGGATCAGGTGGTCTTCCATCCAAGCACTACCCAGGGTGAAGCCTGCTTAGCTTTCTAAATCAGGCTTGATCTGGCACTTTTATACCAGTACAACTAGAAGTGGAAACTGGGTTGAAGGAAGTCCTATTTGACCAATTAAAATGATTTATTTTTAACTTATTTTCTTTATTTAAAAAAAAAAACCTATATGAGGATAAAACTGAACAGCTTAAAGGATCAGCTGGTCTCCCATCCATGCACTACCCAGGGTCAAGCCTCCTTAGCTTCTTAAATCAGGCTTGATCTGGCAATCTCATACCATTACAACTAGAAGTGGAAACTGGGTTGAAGGAAGTCCTATTTGACCAATTAAAATAATTAATTTTTAATTTATTTTCTTTATTTAAAAAAAAAAAAAAAAAATATATATATATATATATATATATATATATATATGAGGAATAAAACTGAAAACCTTACAGGATCAGTTGGTCTCCCATCCATGCACTACCCAGGGTAAAGCCTGCTTAGCTTTTTAAATCAGGCTTGATCTGGCACTCTCATACCAGTACAACTAGAAGTGGAAACTGGGTTGAAGGAAGTCCTATTTGACCAATTAAAATGATTTATTTTTGATTTATATGATTAAAAAAAAAAAAATAAAAAAAATAAAAAAAAACCTATATGAGGAATAAAACTGAACAGCTTAAAGGATCAGGTGGTCTCCCATCCATGCACTAACCAGGGTCAAGCCTGCTTAGCTTTTTAAATCAGGCTTGATCTGGCACTTTCATACCAGTACAACTAGAAGTGGAAACTGGGTTAAAGGATGTCCTATTTGACCAATTAAAATGATTTATTTTTAACTTATTTTCTTTATTTAAAAAAAAAAAAAACCTATATGAGGATAAAACTGAACAGCTTAAAGGATCAGCTGGTCTCCCATCCATGCACTACCCAGGGTCAAGCCTGCTTAGCTTCTTAAATCAGGCTTAATCTGGCACTCTCATACCAGTACAACTAGAAGTGGAAACTGGGGTGAAGGAAGTCCTATTTGACCAATTAAAATGATTTATTTTTGATTTATATGAATTAAAAAATAAATAAATAAATAAATAAAAAAACCTATATGAGGAATAAAACTGAACAGCTTAAAGGATCAGGTGGTCTCCCATCCATGCACTACCCAGGGTCAAGCCTGCTTAGCTTTTTAAATCACGCTTGATCTGGCACTCTCATACCAGTACAACTAGAAGTGGAAACTGGGTTGAAGGAAGTCCTATTTGACCAATTAAAATGATTTATTTTTAATTTATTTTCTTTATTTAAAAAAAAAAAAAAAAACTATATGAGGAATAAAACTAAAAACCTTAAAGGATCAGGTGGTCTCCCATCCATGCACTACCCAGGGTAAAGCCTGCTTAGCTTTTTAAATCAGGCTTGATCTGGCACTCTCATACCAGTACAACTAGAAGTGGAAACTGGGTTGAAGGAAGTCCTATTTGACCAATTAAAATGATTTATTTTTGATTTTTATGAAAAAAAAATAATAATAAAAAAAAATTAAAAAAAAACTATATGAGGAATAAAACTGAACAGCTTAAAGTATCAGGTGGTCTCCCATCCATGCACTACCCAGGGTCAAGCCTGCTTATCTTTTTAAATCAGGCTTGATCTGGCACTCTCATACCAGTACAACTAGAAGTGGAAACTGGGTTGAAGGAAGTCCTATTTGACCAATTAAAATGATTTATTTTTAATTTATTTTCTTTTTTTTTTTTTTTTTTTTTTTTAAAAAAAAAAAAAAAAAAAAAAAAACTATATGAGGAATAAAACTGAAAAGCGTAAAGGATCAGGTGGTCTTCCATCCAGCACTACCCAGGGTCAAGCCTGCTTAGCTTTCTAAATCAGGCTTGATCTGGCACTTTTATACCAGTACAGCTAGAAGTGGAAACTGGGTTGAAGGAAGTCCTATTTGACCAATTAAAATGATTTATTTTTTATTTATATGAATTAAAAAAAAAATAAAAAAATTAAAAAAAAACCTATATGAGGAATAAAACTGAACAGCTTAAAGGATCAGGTGGTCTCCCATCCATGCACTACCCAGGGTCAAGCCTTCTTAGCTTTTTGAATCAGGCTTGATCTGGCACTCTCATACCAGTACAACTAGAAGTGGAAACTGGGTTGAAGTATGTCCTATTTGACCAATTAAAATTATTTATTTTTAACTTATTTTCTTTATTAAAAAAAAAAAAAAACTATATGAGGATAAAACTGAACAGTTTAAAGGATCAGCTGGTCTCCCATCCATGCACTACCCAGGGTCAAGCCTGCTTAGCTTCTTAAATCAGGCTAGATCTGGCACTCTCATACCAGTACAACTAGAAGTGGAAACTGGGTTGAAGGATGTCCTATTTGACCAATTAAAATGATTTATTTTTGATTTATATGAAAAAAAAAAAAAAAAAAAAAAAAAAACTATATGAGGAAAAAAACTGAACAGCTTAAAGGATCAGGTGGTCTCTCAACCATGCACTACCCAGGGTTAAGCCTGCTTAGCTTTTTAAATCAGGCTTGATTGGGCACCCTCATATCAGTACAACTAGAAGTGGAAACTGGGTTGAAGGAAGTCCTATTTGACCAATTAAAATGATTTATTTTTAATTTATTTTCTTTATTTAAAAAAAAAAAAAAAAAAAAAAAAAAAACTATATGAGGAATAAAACTGAAAACCTTACAGGATCAGGTGGTCTCCCATCCATGCACTACCCAGGGTCAAGCCTGCTTAGCTTTTTAAATCAGGCTTGATCTGGCACTCTCATACCAGTACAACTAGAAGTGGAAACTGGGTTGAAGGAAGTCCTATTTGACCAATTAAAATGATTTATTTTTGATTTATATGAATAAAAAAAAAAAAAAAAAAACCCTATATGAGGAATAAAACTGAACAGCTTAAAGGATCAGGTGGTCTCCCATCCATGCACTACCCAGGGTCAAGCCTGCTTAGCTTTTTAAATCAGGCTTGATCGGGCACCCTCATATCAGTACAACTAGAAGTGGAAACTCTGTTGAAGGAAGTCCTATTTGACCAATTAAAATGATTTATTTTTAGTTTATTTTCTTTATTTAAAAAAAAAAAAAAAAAAAAAAAAAAAAAACTATATGAGGAATAAAACTGAAAAGCGTAAAGGATCAGGTGGTCTTCCATCCAAGCACTACCCAGGGTCAAGCCTGCTTAGCTTTCTAAATCAGGCTTGATCTGGCACTTTTATACCAGTACAGCTAGAAGTGGAAACTGGGTTGAAGGAAGTCCTATTTGACCAATTAAAATGATTTATTTGTAACTTATTTTCTTTATTTTTTAAAAAAAAAAAAAAAAAAAAAAAAAAAAAAAAAAAAAAAAACTATATGAGGATAAAACTGAACAGCTTAAAGGATCAGCTGGTCTCCCATCCATGCACTACCCAGGGTCAAGCCTGCTTAGCTTCTTAAATCAGGCTTGATCTGGCACTCTCATACCAGTACAACTAGAAGTGGAAACTGGGTTGAAGGAAGTCCTATTTGACCAATTAAAATGATTTATTTTTAATTTATTTTCTTTATTTAAAAAAAAAAAAAAAAACTATATGAGGAATAAAACTAAAAACCTTAAAGGATCAGGTGGTCTCCCATCCATGCACTACCCAGGGTAAAGCCTGCTTAGCTTTTTAAATCAGGCTTGATCTGGCACTCTCATACCAGTACAACTAGAAGTGGAAACTGGGTTGAAGGAAGTCCTATTTGACCAATTAAAATGATTTATTTTTGATTTTTATGAAAAAAAAATAATAATAAAAAAAAATTAAAAAAAAACTATATGAGGAATAAAACTGAACAGCTTAAAGTATCAGGTGGTCTCCCATCCATGCACTACCCAGGGTCAAGCCTGCTTATCTTTTTAAATCAGGCTTGATCTGGCACTCTCATACCAGTACAACTAGAAGTGGAAACTGGGTTGAAGGAAGTCCTATTTGACCAATTAAAATGATTTATTTTTAATTTATTTTCTTTTTTTTTTTTTTTTTTTTTTTTTAAAAAAAAAAAAAAAAAAAAAAAAAACTATATGAGGAATAAAACTGAAAAGCGTAAAGGATCAGGTGGTCTTCCATCCAGCACTACCCAGGGTCAAGCCTGCTTAGCTTTCTAAATCAGGCTTGATCTGGCACTTTTATACCAGTACAGCTAGAAGTGGAAACTGGGTTGAAGGAAGTCCTATTTGACCAATTAAAATGATTTATTTTTTATTTATATGAATTAAAAAAAAATAAAAAAATTAAAAAAAAACCTATATGAGGAATAAAACTGAACAGCTTAAAGGATCAGGTGGTCTCCCATCCATGCACTACCCAGGGTCAAGCCTTCTTAGCTTTTTGAATCAGGCTTGATCTGGCACTCTCATACCAGTACAACTAGAAGTGGAAACTGGGTTGAAGTATGTCCTATTTGACCAATTAAAATTATTTATTTTTAACTTATTTTCTTTATTAAAAAAAAAAAAAAACTATATGAGGATAAAACTGAACAGTTTAAAGGATCAGCTGGTCTCCCATCCATGCACTACCCAGGGTCAAGCCTGCTTAGCTTCTTAAATCAGGCTAGATCTGGCACTCTCATACCAGTACAACTAGAAGTGGAAACTGGGTTGAAGGATGTCCTATTTGACCAATTAAAATGATTTATTTTTTATTTATATTAAAAAAAAAAAAAAAAAAAAAAAAAAAACTATATGAGGAAAAAAACTGAACAGCTTAAAGGATCAGGTGGTCTCTCAACCATGCACTACCCAGGGTTAAGCCTGCTTAGCTTTTTAAATCAGGCTTGATTGGGCACCCTCATATCAGTACAACTAGAAGTGGAAACTGGGTTGAAGGAAGTCCTATTTGACCAATTAAAATGATTTATTTTTAATTTATTTTATTTATTTAAAAAAAAAAAAAAAAAAAAAAAAAAAAAAAACTATATGAGGAATAAAACTGAAAACCTTACAGGATCAGGTGGTCTCCCATCCATGCACTACCCAGGGTCAAGCCTGCTTAGCTTTTTAAATCAGGCTTGATCTGGCACTCTCATACCAGTACAACTAGAAGTGGAAACTGGGTTGAAGGAAGTCCTATTTGACCAATTAAAATGATTTATTTTTGATTTATATGAATAAAAAAAAAAAAAAAAAAACCCTATATGAGGAATAAAACTGAACAGCTTAAAGGATCAGGTGGTCTCCCATCCATGCACTACCCAGGGTCAAGCCTGCTTAGCTTTTTAAATCAGGCTTGATCGGGCACCCTCATATCAGTACAACTAGAAGTGGAAACTCTGTTGAAGGAAGTCCTATTTGACCAATTAAAATGATTTATTTTTAGTTTATTTTCTTTATTTAAAAAAAAAAAAAAAAAAAAAAAAAAAAAAAAAACTATATGAGGAATAAAACTGAAAAGCGTAAAGGATCAGGTGGTCTTCCATCCAAGCACTACCCAGGGTCAAG
>NC_071116.1:20415000-20520000 GCF_024256425.1 Clarias gariepinus | reverse complement strand
AGGATCAGGTGGTCTCCCATCCATGCACTACCCAGGGTCAAGCCTTCTTAGCTTTTTGAATCAGGCTTGATCTGGCACTCTCATACCAGTACAACTAGAAGTGGAAACTGGGTTGAAGTATGTCCTATTTGACCAATTAAAATTATTTATTTTTAACTTATTTTCTTTATTACAAAAAAAAAAAACTATATGAGGATAAAACTGAACAGTTTAAAGGATCAGCTGGTCTCCCATCCATGCACTACCCAGGGTCAAGCCTGCTTAGCTTCTTAAATCAGGCTAGATCTGGCACTCTCATACCAGTACAACTAGAAGTGGAAACTGGGTTGAAGGATGTCCTATTTGACCAATTAAAATGATTTATTTTTGATTTATATGAATTAAAAAAAAAAAAAAAAAAAAAAAAAAAAACAACACCTATATGAGGAATAAAACTGAACAGCTTAAAGGATCAGGTGGTCTCTCAACCGTGCACTACCCAGGGTTAAGCCTGCTTAGCTTTTTAAATCAGGCTTGATTGGGCACCCTCATATCAGTACAACTAGAAGTGGAAACTGGGTTGAAGGAAGTCCTATTTTACCAATTAAAATTATTTATTTTTAATTTATTTTCTTTATTTAAAAAAAAAAAAAAAAAAAAAAAAAACTATATGAGGATAAAACTGAACAGCTTAAAGGATCAGCTGGTCTCCCATCCATGCACTACCCAGGGTCAAGCCTGCTTAGCTTCTTAAATCAGGCTTGATCTGGCACTCTCATACCAGTACAACTAGAAGTGGAAACTGGGTTGAAGGATGTCCTATTTGACCAATTAAAATGATTTATTTTTGATTTATATGAAAAAAAAAAAAAAAAAAAAAAAAAAAAAAACTATATGAGGAATAAAACTGAACAGCTTAAAGGATCAGGTGGTCTCTCAACCGTGCACTACCCAGGGTTAAGCCTGCTTAGCTTTTTAAATCAGGCTTGATTGGGCACCCTCATATCAGTACAACTAGAAGTGGAAACTGGGTTGAAGGAAGTCCTATTTGACCAATTAAAATGATTTATTTTTAATTTATTTTCTTTATTTAAAAAAAAAAAAAAAAAAAAAAAAAAAACTATATGAGGAATAAAACTGAAAACCTTACAGGATCAGGTGGTCTCCCATCCATGCACTACCCAGGGTCAAGCCTGCTTAGCTTTTTAAATCAGGCTTGATCTGGCACTCTCATACCAGTACAACTAGAAGTGGAAACTGGGTTGAAGGAAGTCCTATTTGACCAATTAAAATGATTTATTTTTGATTTATATGAATAAAAAAAAAAAAAAAAAAACCCTATATGAGGAATAAAACTGAACAGCTTAAAGGATCAGGTGGTCTCCCATCCATGCACTACCCAGGGTCAAGCCTGCTTAGCTTTTTAAATCAGGCTTGATCGGGCAACCTCATATCAGTACAACTAGAAGTGGAAACTCTGTTGAAGGAAGTCCTATTTGACCAATTAAAATGATTTATTTTTAGTTTATTTTCTTTATTTAAAAAAAAAAAAAAAAAAACTATATGAGGAATAAAACTGAAAAGCGTAAAGGATCAGGTGGTCTTCCATCCAAGCACTACCCAGGGTCAAGCCTGCTTAGCTTTCTAAATCAGGCTTGATCTGGCACTTTTATACCAGTACAGCTAGAAGTGGAAACTGGGTTGAAGGAAGTCCTATTTGACCAATTAAAATGATTTATTTGTAACTTATTTTCTTTATTTAAAAAAAAAAAAAAAAAAAAAAAAAAAAAAAAAAAAAAACTATATGAGGATAAAACTGAACAGCTTAAAGGATCAGCTGGTCTCCCATCCATGCACTACCCAGGGTCAAGCCTGCTTAGCTTCTTAAATCAGGCTTGATCTGGCACTCTCATACCAGTACAACTAGAAGTGGAAACTGGGTTGAAGGAAGTCCTATTTGACCAATTAAAATGATTTATTTTTTATTTATATGAATTAAAAAAAAATAAAAAAATTAAAAAAAAACCTATATGAGGAATAAAACTGAACAGCTTAAAGGATCAGGTGGTCTCCCATCCATGCACTACCCAGGGTCAAGCCTTCTTAGCTTTTTGAATCAGGCTTGATCTGGCACTCTCATACCAGTACAACTAGAAGTGGAAACTGGGTTGAAGTATGTCCTATTTGACCAATTAAAATTATTTATTTTTAACTTATTTTCTTTATTACAAAAAAAAAAAACTATATGAGGATAAAACTGAACAGTTTAAAGGATCAGCTGGTCTCCCATCCATGCACTACCCAGGGTCAAGCCTGCTTAGCTTCTTAAATCAGGCTAGATCTGGCACTCTCATACCAGTACAACTAGAAGTGGAAACTGGGTTGAAGGATGTCCTATTTGACCAATTAAAATGATTTATTTTTGATTTATATGAATTAAAAAAAAAAAAAAAAAAAAAAAAAAAAAACAACACCTATATGAGGAATAAAACTGAACAGCTTAAAGGATCAGGTGGTCTCTCAACCGTGCACTACCCAGGGTTAAGCCTGCTTAGCTTTTTAAATCAGGCTTGATTGGGCACCCTCATATCAGTACAACTAGAAGTGGAAACTGGGTTGAAGGAAGTCCTATTTGACCAATTAAAATGATTTATTTTTAATTTATTTTCTTTATTTAAAAAAAAAAAAAAAAAAAAAAAAAAACTATATGAGGAATAAAACTGAAAACCTTACAGGATCAGGTGGTCTCCCATCCATGCACTACCCAGGGTCAAGCCTGCTTAGCTTTTTAAATCAGGCTTGATCTGGCACTCTCATACCAGTACAACTAGAAGTGGAAACTGGGTTGAAGGAAGTCCTATTTGACCAATTAAAATGATTTATTTTTGATTTATATGAATAAAAAAAAAAAAAAAAAAACCCTATATGAGGAATAAAACTGAACAGCTTAAAGGATCAGGTGGTCTCCCATCCATGCACTACCCAGGGTCAAGCCTGCTTAGCTTTTTAAATCAGGCTTAATCGGGCAACCTCATATCAGTACAACTAGAAGTGGAAACTCTGTTGAAGGAAGTCCTATTTGACCAATTAAAATGATTTATTTTTAGTTTATTTTCTTTATTTAAAAAAAAAAAAAAAAAAACTATATGAGGAATAAAACTGAAAAGCGTAAAGGATCAGGTGGTCTTCCATCCAAGCACTACCCAGGGTCAAGCCTGCTTAGCTTTCTAAATCAGGCTTGATCTGGCACTTTTATACCAGTACAGCTAGAAGTGGAAACTGGGTTGAAGGAAGTCCTATTTGACCAATTAAAATGATTTATTTGTAACTTATTTTCTTTATTTAAAAAAAAAAAAAAAAAAAAAAAAAAAAAAAAACTATATGAGGATAAAACTGAACAGCTTAAAGGATCAGCTGGTCTCCCATCCATGCACTACCCAGGGTCAAGCCTGCTTAGCTTCTTAAATCAGGCTTGATCTGGCACTCTCATACCAGTACAACTAGAAGTGGAAACTGGGTTGAAGGAAGTCCTATTTGACCAATTAAAATGATTTATTTTTTATTTATATGAATTAAAAAAAAATAAAAAAATTAAAAAAAAACCTATATGAGGAATAAAACTGAACAGCTTAAAGGATCAGGTGGTCTCCCATCCATGCACTACCCAGGGTCAAGCCTTCTTAGCTTTTTGAATCAGGCTTGATCTGGCACTCTCATACCAGTACAACTAGAAGTGGAAACTGGGTTGAAGTATGTCCTATTTGACCAATTAAAATTATTTATTTTTAACTTATTTTCTTTATTACAAAAAAAAAAAACTATATGAGGATAAAACTGAACAGTTTAAAGGATCAGCTGGTCTCCCATCCATGCACTACCCAGGGTCAAGCCTGCTTAGCTTCTTAAATCAGGCTAGATCTGGCACTCTCATACCAGTACAACTAGAAGTGGAAACTGGGTTGAAGGATGTCCTATTTGACCAATTAAAATGATTTATTTTTGATTTATATGAATTAAAAAAAAAAAAAAAAAAAAAAAAAAAAAACAACACCTATATGAGGAATAAAACTGAACAGCTTAAAGGATCAGGTGGTCTCTCAACCATGCACTACCCAGGGTTAAGCCTGCTTAGCTTTTTAAATCAGGCTTGATTGGGCACCCTCATATCAGTACAACTAGAAGTGGAAACTGGGTTGAAGGAAGTCCTATTTGACCAATTAAAATGATTTATTTTTAATTTATTTTCTTTATTTAAAAAAAAAAAAAAAAAAAAAAAAAAAAAAAACTATATGAGGAATAAAACTGAAAACCTTACAGGATCAGGTGGTCTCCCATCCATGCACTACCCAGGGTCAAGCCTGCTTAGCTTTTTAAATCAGGCTTGATCGGGCACCCTCATATCAGTACAACTAGAAGTGGAAACTCTGTTGAAGGAAGTCCTATTTGACCAATTAAAATGATTTATTTTTAGTTTATTTTCTTTATTTAAAAAAAAAAAAAAAAAAAAAAAAAAAAAAAAAAAAACTATATGAGGAATAAAACTGAAAAGCGTAAAGGATCAGGTGGTCTCCTATCCATGCACTACCCAGGGTCAAGCCTGCTTAGCTTCTTAAATCAGGCTTGATCTGGCACTCTCATACCAGTACAACTAGAAGTGGAAACTGGGTTGAAGGAAGTCCTATTTCACCAATTAAAATGATTTATTTTTAATTTATTTTCTTTATTTAAAAAAAAAAAAAAAAAAAAAAAAAAAACTATATGAGGAATAAAACTGAACAGTTCAAAGGATCAGGTGGTCTCCCATCCATGCACTACCCAGGGTCAAGCCTGCTTAGCTTTTTAAATGAGGCTTGATCTGGCACTCTCATACCAGTACAACTAGAAGTGGAAACTGGTTTGAAGGAAGTCCTATTTGACCAATTAAAATGATTTATTTTTTATTTATTGAAAAAAAAAAATAACAATATGAGGAAAAAAACTGAAAAGCGTACAGGATCAGGTGGTCTCCTATCCATGCACTACCCAGGGTCAAGCCTGCTTAGCTTCTTAAATCAGGCTAGATCTGGCACTCTCATACCAGTACAACTAGAAGTGGAAACTGGGTTGAAGGATGTCCTATTTGACCAATTAAAATGATTTATTTTTGATTTATATGAATAAAAAAAAAAAAAAAAAAAAAAAAAAAAAAACTATATGAGGAATAAAACTGAACAGCTTAAAGGATCAGGTGGTCTCTCAACCATGCACTACCCAGGGTTAAGCCTGCTTAGCTTTTTAAATCAGGCTTGATTGGGCACCCTCATATCAGTACAACTAGAAGTGGAAACTGGGTTGAAGGAAGTCCTAATTGACCAATTAAAATGATTTATTTTTAATTTATTTTCTTTATTTAAAAAAAAAAAAAAAAAAAAAAAAACTATATGAGGAATAAAACTGAAAACCTTACAGGATCAGGTGGTCTCCCATCCATGCACTACCCAGGGTCAAGCCTGCTTAGCTTTTTAAATCAGGCTTGATCTGGCACTCTCATACCAGTACAACTAGAAGTGGAAACTGGGTTGAAGGAAGTCCTATTTGACCAATTAAAATGATTTATTTTTGATTTATATGAATAAAAAAAAAAAACCCTATATGAGAAATAAAACTGAACAGCTTAAAGGATCAGGTGGTCTCCCATCCATGCACTACCCAGGGTCAAGCCTGCTTAGCTTTTTAAATCAGGCTTGATCGGGCACCCTCATATCAGTACAACTAGAAGTGGAAACTCTGTTGAAGGAAGTCCTATTTGACCAATTAAAATGATTTATTTTTATTTTATTTTATTTATTTAAAAAAAAAAAAAAAAAAAAAAAAAAAAAACTATATGAGGAATAAAACTGAAAAGCGTAAAGGATCAGGTGGTCTTCCATCCAAGCACTACCCAGGGTCAAGCCTGCTTAGCTTTCTAAATCAGGCTTGATCTGGCACTTTTATACCAGTACAGCTAGAAGTGAAAACTGGGTTGAAGGAAGTCCTATTTGACCAATTAAAATGATTTATTTGTAACTTATTTTCTTTATTTTTAAAAAAAAAAAAAAAAAAAAAAAAAAAAAAAACTGTATGAGGATAAAACTGAACAGCTTAAAGGATCAGCTGGTCTCCCATCCATGCACTACCCAGGGTCAAGCCTGCTTAGCTTCTTAAATCAGGCTTGATCTGGCACTCTCATACCAGTACAACTAGAAGTGGAAACTGGGTTGAAGGAAGTCCTATTTGACCAATTAAAATGATTTATTTTTTATTTATATGAATTAAAAAAAAATAAAAAAATTAAAAAAAAACCTATATGAGGAATAAAACTGAACAGCTTAAAGGATCAGGTGGTCTCCCATCCATGCACTACCCAGGGTCAAGCCTTCTTAGCTTTTTGAATCAGGCTTGATCTGGCACTCTCATACCAGTACAACTAGAAGTGGAAACTGGGTTGAAGTATGTCCTATTTGACCAATTAAAATTATTTATTTTTAACTTATTTTCTTTATTACAAAAAAAAAAAACTATATGAGGATAAAACTGAACAGTTTAAAGGATCAGCTGGTCTCCCATCCATGCACTACCCAGGGTCAAGCCTGCTTAGCTTCTTAAATCAGGCTAGATCTGGCACTCTCATACCAGTACAACTAGAAGTGGAAACTGGGTTGAAGGATGTCCTATTTGACCAATTAAAATGATTTATTTTTGATTTATATGAATTAAAAAAAAAAAAAAAAAAAAAAAAAAAACAACACCTATATGAGGAATAAAACTGAACAGCTTAAAGGATCAGGTGGTCTCTCAACCGTGCACTACCCAGGGTTAAGCCTGCTTAGCTTTTTAAATCAGGCTTGATTGGGCACCCTCATATCAGTACAACTAGAAGTGGAAACTGGGTTGAAGGAAGTCCTATTTGACCAATTAAAATGATTTATTTTTAATTTATTTTCTTTATTTAAAAAAAAAAAAAAAAAAAAAAAAAAACTATATGAGGAATAAAACTGAAAACCTTACAGGATCAGGTGGTCTCCCATCCATGCACTACCCAGGGTCAAGCCTGCTTAGCTTTTTAAATCAGGCTTGATCTGGCACTCTCATACCAGTACAACTAGAAGTGGAAACTGGGTTGAAGGAAGTCCTATTTGACCAATTAAAATGATTTATTTTTGATTTATATGAATAAAAAAAAAAAAAAAAAAACCCTATATGAGGAATAAAACTGAACAGCTTAAAGGATCAGGTGGTCTCCCATCCATGCACTACCCAGGGTCAAGCCTGCTTAGCTTTTTAAATCAGGCTTAATCGGGCAACCTCATATCAGTACAACTAGAAGTGGAAACTCTGTTGAAGGAAGTCCTATTTGACCAATTAAAATGATTTATTTTTAGTTTATTTTCTTTATTTAAAAAAAAAAAAAAAAAAACTATATGAGGAATAAAACTGAAAAGCGTAAAGGATCAGGTGGTCTTCCATCCAAGCACTACCCAGGGTCAAGCCTGCTTAGCTTTCTAAATCAGGCTTGATCTGGCACTTTTATACCAGTACAGCTAGAAGTGGAAACTGGGTTGAAGGAAGTCCTATTTGACCAATTAAAATGATTTATTTGTAACTTATTTTCTTTATTTAAAAAAAAAAAACTATATGAGGAATAAAACTGAACAGCTTAAAGGATCAGCTGGTCTCCCATCCATGCACTACCCAGGGTCAAGCCTGCTTAGCTTCTTAAATCAGGCTTGATCTGGCACTCTCATACCAGTACAACTAGAAGTGGAAACTGGGTTGAAGGAAGTCCTATTTGACCAATTAAAATGATTTATTTTTTATTTATATGAATTAAAAAAAAATAAAAAAATTAAAAAAAAACCTATATGAGGAATAAAACTGAACAGCTTAAAGGATCAGGTGGTCTCCCATCCATGCACTACCCAGGGTCAAGCCTTCTTAGCTTTTTGAATCAGGCTTGATCTGGCACTCTCATACCAGTACAACTAGAAGTGGAAACTGGGTTGAAGTATGTCCTATTTGACCAATTAAAATTATTTATTTTTAACTTATTTTCTTTATTACAAAAAAAAAAAACTATATGAGGATAAAACTGAACAGTTTAAAGGATCAGCTGGTCTCCCATCCATGCACTACCCAGGGTCAAGCCTGCTTAGCTTCTTAAATCAGGCTAGATCTGGCACTCTCATACCAGTACAACTAGAAGTGGAAACTGGGTTGAAGGATGTCCTATTTGACCAATTAAAATGATTTATTTTTGATTTATATGAATTAAAAAAAAAAAAAAAAAAAAAAAAAAAAAACAACACCTATATGAGGAATAAAACTGAACAGCTTAAAGGATCAGGTGGTCTCTCAACCATGCACTACCCAGGGTTAAGCCTGCTTAGCTTTTTAAATCAGGCTTGATTGGGCACCCTCATATCAGTACAACTAGAAGTGGAAACTGGGTTGAAGGAAGTCCTATTTGACCAATTAAAATGATTTATTTTTAATTTATTTTCTTTATTTTAAAAAAAAAAAAAAAAAAAAAAAAAAAAAAACTATATGAGGAATAAAACTGAAAACCTTACAGGATCAGGTGGTCTCCCATCCATGCACTACCCAGGGTCAAGCCTGCTTAGCTTTTTAAATCAGGCTTGATCGGGCACCCTCATATCAGTACAACTAGAAGTGGAAACTCTGTTGAAGGAAGTCCTATTTGACCAATTAAAATGATTTATTTTTAGTTTATTTTCTTTATTTAAAAAAAAAAAAAAAAAAAAAAAAAAAAAAAAAAAAACTATATGAGGAATAAAACTGAAAAGCGTAAAGGATCAGGTGGTCTCCTATCCATGCACTACCCAGGGTCAAGCCTGCTTAGCTTCTTAAATCAGGCTTGATCTGGCACTCTCATACCAGTACAACTAGAAGTGGAAACTGGGTTGAAGGAAGTCCTATTTCACCAATTAAAATGATTTATTTTTAATTTATTTTCTTTATTTAAAAAAAAAAAAAAAAAAAAAAAAAAAACTATATGAGGAATAAAACTGAACAGTTCAAAGGATCAGGTGGTCTCCCATCCATGCACTACCCAGGGTCAAGCCTGCTTAGCTTTTTAAATGAGGCTTGATCTGGCACTCTCATACCAGTACAACTAGAAGTGGAAACTGGTTTGAAGGAAGTCCTATTTGACCAATTAAAATGATTTATTTTTTATTTATTGAAAAAAAAAAATAACAATATGAGGAAAAAAACTGAAAAGCGTACAGGATCAGGTGGTCTCCTATCCATGCACTACCCAGGGTCAAGCCTGCTTAGCTTCTTAAATCAGGCTAGATCTGGCACTCTCATACCAGTACAACTAGAAGTGGAAACTGGGTTGAAGGATGTCCTATTTGACCAATTAAAATGATTTATTTTTGATTTATATGAATAAAAAAAAAAATAAAAAAAAAAAAAAACTATATGAGGAATAAAACTGAACAGCTTAAAGGATCAGGTGGTCTCTCAACCATGCACTACCCAGGGTTAAGCCTGCTTAGCTTTTTAAATCAGGCTTGATTGGGCACCCTCATATCAGTACAACTAGAAGTGGAAACTGGGTTGAAGGAAGTCCTAATTGACCAATTAAAATGATTTATTTTTAATTTATTTTCTTTATTTAAAAAAAAAAAAAAAAAAAAAAAAACTATATGAGGAATAAAACTGAAAACCTTACAGGATCAGGTGGTCTCCCATCCATGCACTACCCAGGGTCAAGCCTGCTTAGCTTTTTAAATCAGGCTTGATCTGGCACTCTCATACCAGTACAACTAGAAGTGGAAACTGGGTTGAAGGAAGTCCTATTTGACCAATTAAAATGATTTATTTTTGATTTATATGAATAAAAAAAAAAAACCCTATATGAGAAATAAAACTGAACAGCTTAAAGGATCAGGTGGTCTCCCATCCATGCACTACCCAGGGTCAAGCCTGCTTAGCTTTTTAAATCAGGCTTGATCGGGCACCCTCATATCAGTACAACTAGAAGTGGAAACTCTGTTGAAGGAAGTCCTATTTGACCAATTAAAATGATTTATTTTTAGTTTATTTTCTTTATTTAAAAAAAAAAAAAAAAAAAAAAAAAAAAAACTATATGAGGAATAAAACTGAAAAGCGTAAAGGATCAGGTGGTCTTCCATCCAAGCACTACCCAGGGTCAAGCCTGCTTAGCTTTCTAAATCAGGCTTGATCTGGCACTTTTATACCAGTACAGCTAGAAGTGAAAACTGGGTTGAAGGAAGTCCTATTTGACCAATTAAAATGATTTATTTGTAACTTATTTTCTTTATTTTTAAAAAAAAAAAAAAAAAAAAAAAAAAAAAAACTGTATGAGGATAAAACTGAACAGCTTAAAGGATCAGCTGGTCTCCCATCCATGCACTACCCAGGGTCAAGCCTGCTTAGCTTCTTAAATCAGGCTTGATCTGGCACTCTCATACCAGTACAACTAGAAGTGGAAACTGGGTTGAAGGAAGTCCTATTTGACCAATTAAAATGATTTATTTTTTATTTATATGAATTAAAAAAAAATAAAAAAATTAAAAAAAAACCTATATGAGGAATAAAACTGAACAGCTTAAAGGATCAGGTGGTCTCCCATCCATGCACTACCCAGGGTCAAGCCTTCTTAGCTTTTTGAATCAGGCTTGATCTGGCACTCTCATACCAGTACAACTAGAAGTGGAAACTGGGTTGAAGTATGTCCTATTTGACCAATTAAAATTATTTATTTTTAACTTATTTTCTTTATTAAAAAAAAAAAAAACTATATGAGGATAAAACTGAACAGTTTAAAGGATCAGCTGGTCTCCCATCCATGCACTACCCAGGGTCAAGCCTGCTTAGCTTCTTAAATCAGGCTAGATCTGGCACTCTCATACCAGTACAACTAGAAGTGGAAACTGGGTTGAAGGATGTCCTATTTGACCAATTAAAATGATTTATTTTTGATTTATATGAATTAAAAAAAAAAAAAAAAAAAAAAAAAAAAACTATATGAGGAATAAAACTGAAAACCTTACAGGATCAGGTGGTCTCCCATCCATGCACTACCCAGGGTCAAGCCTGCTTGGCTTTTAAAATCAGGCTTGATCTGGCACTCTCATACCAGTACAAGTAGAAGTGGAAACTGGGTTGAAGGAAGTCCTATTTGACCAATTAAAATTATTTATTTTTGATTTATATGAATAAAAAAAAAAAAAAAAAACCCTATATGAGGAATAAAACTGAACAGCTTAAAGGATCAGGTGGTCTCCCATCCATGCACTACCCAGGGTCAAGCCTGCTTAGCTTTTTAAATCAGGCTTGATCGGGCACCCTCATATCAGTACAACTAGAAGTGGAAACTGGGTTGAAGGAAGTCCTATTTGACCAATTAAAATGATTTATTTTTAATTTATTTTCTTTTTTTTTTTTCTTTTTTTTTTTAAAAAAAAAAAAAAAAAAAAAAAAAAAACTATATGAGGAATAAAACTGAAAAGCGTAAAGGATCAGGTGGTCTTCCATCCAGCACTAGCCAGGGTCAAGCCTGCTTAGCTTTCTAAATCAGGCTTGATCTGGCACTTTTATACCAGTACAACTAGAAGTGGAAACTGGGTTGAAGGAAGTCCTATTTGACCAATTAAAATGATTTATTTGTAACTTATTTTCTTTATTTAAAAAAAAAAAAAAACCTATATGAGGATAAAACTGAACAGCTTAAAGGATCAACTGGTCTCCCACCCATGCACTACCCAGGGTCAAGCCTGCTTAGCTTCTTAAATCAGGCTTGATCTGGCACTCTCATACCAGTACAACTAGAAGTGGAAACTGTGTTGAAGGAAGTCCTATTTGACCAATTAAAATGATTTATTTTTGATTTATATGAATTAAAAAAAAAAAAAAAAAAAAAAACCTACATGAGGAATAAAACTGAAAAGCTTACAGGATCAGGTGGTCTCCCATCCAAGCACTACCCAGGGTCCAGCCTGCTTAGCTTCCTAAATCAGGCTTGATCTGGCACTCTCATACCAGTACAACTGGAAGTGAAAACTGGGTTCAGGGAAGTCCTATTTGACCAATTAAAATGATTTATTTTTAATTCATTAAAAAAAAAAAACCATATGAGAAATAAAACAGAAGAGCTTACAGGATCAGGTGGTCTCCCATCCAAGCACTACCCAGGGTCCAGCCTGCTTAGCTTCCTAACTCAGGCTTGATCTGGCACTCTCATACCAGTACAACTAGAAGTGGAAACTGGGATGAAGGAAGTCCTATTTGACCAATTAAAATGATTTATTTTTAATTTATTTAAAAAAAAAAAAAACCTATATGAGGAATAAAACTGAACACCTTAAAGGATCAGGTGGTCTCCCGTCCAAGCACTACCCAGGGTCAAGCCTGCTTAGCTTTCTAAACCAGGCTTGATCTGGCACTCTCATACCAGTACAACTAGAAATGGAAACTGGGTTGAAGGAAGTCCTATTTGACCAATTAAAATTATTTATTTTTAATTTAAAAAAAAAAAAAAAAAAAAAAACTATATGAGGAATAAAACTGAAAAGCTTAAAGGATCAGGTGGTCTCCCATCCATGAACTACCCAGGGTCAAGCCTGCTTAGCTTTTTAAATCAGGCTTGATCTGGCACTCTCATACCAGTACAACTAGAAGTGGAAACTGGGTTGAAGGAAGTCCTATTTGACCAACTAAAATGATTTATTTTTAATTTATTTAAAAAAAATAATAATAAAAATAAAAAATAAAAACCTATATGAGGAATAAAACTGAACACCTTAAAAGATCAGGTGGTCTCCCATCCAAGCACTACCCAGGGTCAAGCCTGCTTAGCTTTCTAAATCAGGCTAGATCTGGCACTCTCATACCAGTACAACTAGAAGTGGAAACTAGGTTGAAGGAAGTCCTATTTGACCAATTAAAATGATTTATTTTTAATTTATTAAAAAAAAAAAAACTATATGAGGAATAAAACTGAACACCTTAAAGGATCAGGTGGTCTCCCATCCAAGCATTACCCAGGGTCATGCCTGCTTTGCTTTTTAAATCCGGCTTGATCTGGGACTCTCATACCAGTACAACTAGAAGTGGAAACTGGGTTGAAGGAAGTCCTATTTGACCAATTGAAATGATTTATTTTTAATTCATTAAAAAAAAAAAAAACTATATGAGGAATAAAACTGAAAAGCTTACTGGATCAGGTGGTCTCCCACCCATGCATTACCCAGGGTCAAGCCTGCTTAGCTTTTTAAATCAGGCTTGATCTGGCGCTCTCATACCAGTACAACTAGAAGTGGAAACTGGGTTGAAGGAAGTCCTATTTGGCTAATTAAAATGAATTATTTTTAATTTATTTTAAAAAAAATAAAAAAAACCTATATGAGGAATAAAACTGAACACCTTAAAGGATCAGGTGGTCTCCCATTAAAGCACTACCCAGGGTCAATCCTGCTTAGCTTTCTAACTCAGGCTTGATCTGGCACTCTCATACCAGTACAACTAGAAGTGGAAACTGGGTTGAAGGAAGTCCTATTTGACCAATTAAAATAATTAAAAAAAAAATAAAAATAAAAAAAACCTATATGAGGAATAAAACTGAACAGCTTAAAGAATCAGGTGGTCTCCCATCCATGCACTACCCAGGGTCAAGCCTGCTTAGCTTTCTAAATCACACTTGATCTGGCACTCTCATACCAGTACAACTAGAAGTGGAAACTGGGTTGAAGGAAGTCCTATTTGACCAATTAAAATGATTTATTTTTGATTTATATGAATTAAAAAAAAAAAAAAAAAAAAAAAAAAAAACTATATGGGGAATAAAACTGAACAGCTTAAAGGATCAGGTGGTCTCCCATCCATGCACTACCCAGGGTCAAGCCTGCTTAGCTTTCTTGATCTGGCACTTTTATACCAGTACAACTAGAAGTGGAAACTGGGTTGAAGGAAGTCCTATTTGACCAATTAAAATGATTTATTTTTAACTTATTTTTTTTATTAAAAAAAAAAAAAAACCTATATGAGGATAAAACTGAACAGCTTAAAGGATCAGCTGGTCTCCCATCCATGCACTACCCAGGGTAAAGCCTGCTTAGCTTCTTAAATCAGGCTTGATCTGGCACTCTCATACCAGTACAACTAGAAGTGGAAACTGGGTTGAAGGAAGTCCTATTTGACCAATTAAAATGATTTATTTTTAATTTATTTTCTTTATTTAAAAAAAAAAAAAAAACTATATGAGGAATAAAACTAAAAACCTTAAAGGATCAGGTGGTCTCCCATCCATGCACTACCCAGGGTAAAGCCTGCTTAGCTTTTTTAATCAGGCTTGATCTGGCACTCTCATACCAGTACATCTAGAAGTGGAAACTGGGTTGAAGGAAGTCCTATTTGACCAATTAAAATGATTTATTTTTGATTTATATGAATTTAAAAAAAAAAAAAAAAAAAAAAAAAAAAAAAACCTATATGAGGAATAAAACTGAACAGCTTAAAGGATCAGGTGATCTCCCATCCATGCACTACCCAGGGTCAAGCCTGCTTAGCTTTCTAAATCACGCTTGATCTGGCACTCTCATACCAGTACAACTAGAAGTGGAAACTTGGTTGAAGGATGTCCTATTTGACCAATTAAAATGATTTATTTTTGATTTTTATGAAAAAAAAAAAAAAATAAAAAAAAATAAAAAAAACTATATGAGGAATAAAACTGAACAGCTTAAAGTATCAGGTGGTCTCCCATCCATGCACTACCCAGGGTCAAGCCTGCTTAGCTTTCTTGATCTGGCACTTTTATACCAGTACAACTAGAAGTGGAAACTGGGTTGAAGGAAGTCCTATTTGACCAATTAAAATGATTTATTTTTAACTTATTTTTTTTATTTAAAAAAAAAAAAACCTATATGAGGATAAAACTGAACAGCTTAAAGGATCAGCTGGTCTCCCATCCATGCACTACCCAGGGTCAAGCCTACTTAGCTTCTTAAATCAGGCTTGATCTGGCACTCTCATACCAGTACAACTAGAAGTGGAAACTGGGTTGAAGGAAGTCCTATTTGACCAATTAAAATGATTTATTTTTAATTTATTTTCTTTATTTAAAAAAAAAAAAAAAAAAAAAAAAAACCTATATGAGGAATAAAACTGAACAACTTAAAGGATCAGGTGGTCTTCCATCCAAGCACTACCCAGGGTCAAGCCTGCTTAGCTTTCTAAATCAGGCTTGATCTGGCACTCTCATACCAGTACAACTAGAATTGGAAACTGGGTTGAAGGAAGTCCTATTTGACCAATTAAAATGATTTATTTTTAATTTATTGAAAAAAAAAATAACAATATGAGGAATAAAACTGAAAAGCTTACAGGATCAGGCGGTCTCCTATCCATGCACTACCCAGGGTCAAGCCTGCTTAGCTTTTTAAATCAGACTTGATCTGGCACTTTTATACCAGTACAACTAGAAGTGGAAACTGGGTCGAAGGATGTCCTATTTGACCAATTAAAATGATTTATTTTTGATTTTTATGAATAAAAAAAAAAAAAAAAAAAACCTATATGAGGAATAAAATTGAACAGCTTAAAGAATCAGCTGGTCTCCCATCCATGCACTACCCAGGGTCAAGCCTGCTTAGCTTATTAAATCAGGCTTGATCTGGCACTCTCATACCAGTACAACTAGAAGTGGAAACTGGGTTGAAGGAAGTCCTATTTGACCAATTAAAATGATTTATTTTTGATTTATATGAATTAAAAAAAAAAAAAAAAAAAAAAAAAACCTATATGAGGAATAAAACTGAACAGTTCAAAGGATCAGGTGGTCTCCCATCCATGCACTACCCAGGGTCAAGCCTGCTTAGATTTTTAAATGAGGCTTGATCTGGCACTTTCATACCAGTACAACTAGAAGTGGAAACTGGGTTGAAGGAAGTCCTATTTGACCAATTAAAATGATTTATTTTTTATTTTTTTGAAAAAAAAAAAATAACAATATGAGGAAAAAAACTGAAAAGCTTACAGGATCAGGTGGTCTTCTATCCATGCACTACCCAGGGTCAAGCCTGCTTAGCTTTTTAAATCAGACTTGATCTGGCACTCTCATACCAGTACAACTAGAAGTGGAAACTGGGTTGAAGGAAGTCCTATTTGACCAATTAAAATGATTTATTTTTAATTTATTTTCTTTATTTAAAAAAAAAAAAAAAACTATATGAGGAATAAAACTGAAAACCTTACAAGATCAGGTGGTCTTCCATCCAAGCACTACCAAGGGTCAAGCCTGCTTAGCTTTCTAAATCAGTCTTGATCTGGCACTTTTATACCAGTACAACTAGAAGTGGAAACTGGGTTGAAGGAAGTCTAATTTGACCAATTAAAATGATTTATTTTTAACTTATTTTCTTTATTTTAAAAAAAAAAAAACCTATATGAGGATAAAACTGAACAGCTTAAAAGATCAGGTGGTCTCCCATCCAAGGACTACCCAGGGTCAAGCCTGCTTAGCTTTTTAAATCAGGCTTGATCTGGCACTCTCATACCAGTACAACTAGAAGTGGAAGCTGGGTTGAAGGAAGTCCTATTTGACCAATTAAAATGATTTATTTTTAATTTTTTGAATACAAAAAAAACTATATGAGGAATAAAACTGAACAGCTTAAAGGATGAGGTGGTCTCCCATCCATGCACTACCCAGGGTCAAGCCTGCTTAGCTTTTTAAATCAGGCTTGATCTGGCACTCTCATACCAGTACAACTAGAAGTGGAAACTGGGTTGAATGAAGTCCTATTTGACCAATTAAAATGATTTATTTTTAATTTATTTTCTTTAAAAAAAAAAAAAAAACTATATGAGAAATAAAACTGAAAAGCTTACAGGATCAGGTGGTCTCCCATCCATGCACTAACCAGGGTGAAGCCTGCTTAGCTTTTTAAATCAGGCTTGATCTGGCACTCTCATACCAGTACAACTAGAAGTGGAAACTGGGTTGAAGGAAGTCCTATTTGACCAATTAAAATGATTTATTTTTAATTTATTTTCTTTATTTTAAAAAAAAAAAAAAAAACTATATGAGGAATAAAACTGAACAACTTAAAGGATCAGCTGGTCTCCCATCCGTGCACTACCCAGGGTCAAGCCTGCTTAGCTTTCTAAATCAGGCTTGATCTGGCACTCTCATACCAGTACAACTAGAAGTGGAAACTGGGTTGAAGGAAGTCCTATTCGACCAATTAAAATTATTTATTTTTAATTTATTGAAAAACAAAATAACAATATGAGGAATAAAACTGAAAAGCTTACAGGATCAGGAGGTCTCCTATCCATGCACTACCCTGGGTCAAGCCTGCTTAGCTTTTTAAATCAGACTTGATCTGGCACTCACATACCAGTACAACTAGAAGTGGAAACTGGGTTGAAGGATGTCCTATTTGACCAATTAAAATGATTTATTTTTGATTTTTATGAATAAAAAAAAAAAAAAAAAAAAAAAAAAAACTATATGAGGAATAAAACTGAACAGCTTAAAGAATCAGCTGGTCTCCCATCCGTGCACTACCCAGGGTCAAGCCTGCTTAGCTTCTTAAATCAGGCTTGATCTGGCACTCTCATACCAGTACAACTAGAAGTGGAAACTGGGTTGAAGGAAGTCCTATTTGACCAATTAAAATGATTTATTTTTGATTTATATGAATTAAAAAAAAAAAAAAAAAAAAAAAAAAAAAAAACCTATATGAGGAATAAAACTGAACAGCTTAAAGGATCAGGTGGTCTCAAATCCATGCACTACCCAGGGTCAAGCCTGCTTAGATTTTTAAATCAGGCTTGATCTGGCACTCTCATACCAGTACAACTAGAAGTGGAAACTGGGTTGAAGGAAGTCCTATTTCACCAATTAAAATTATTTATTTTTAATTTATTTTCTTTATTTAAAAAAAAAAAAAAAAAAAAAAACCTATATGAGGAATAAAACTGAACAGTTCAAAGGATCAGGTGGTCTCCCATCCACACACTACCCAGGGTCAAGCCTGCTTAGCTTTTTAAATGAGGCTTGATCTGGCACTCTCATACCAGTACAACTAGAAGTGGAAACTGGGTTGAAGGAAGTCCTATTTCACCAATTAAAATGATTTATTTTTTATTTTTTTGAAAAAAAAAAATAACAATATGAGGAAAAAAACTGAAAAGCTTACAGGATCAGGTGGTCTCCTATCCATGCACTACCCAGGGTCAAGCCTGCTTAGCTTTTTAAATCAGACTTGATCTGGCACTCTCATACCAGTACAACTAGAAGTGGAAACTGGGTTGAAGGAAGTCCTATTTGACCAATTAAAATGATTTATTTTTAATTTATTTTCTTTATTTAAAAAAAAAAACAAAAACAAAAAAAAAAAACCTATATGAGGAATAAAACTGAACAGCTTACAGGATCAGGTGGTCTCCTATCCATGCACTACCCAGGGTCAAGCCTGCTTAGCTTCTTAAATCAGGCTTGATCTGGCACTCTCATACCAGTACAACTAGAAGTGGAAACTGAGTTAAAGGAAGTCCTATTTGACCAATTAAAATGATTTATTTTTGATTTATATGAATTAAAAAAAAAAAAAAAAAAAAAAAAAAAACTATATGAGGAATAAAACTGAACAGCTTAAAGGATCAGGTGGTCTCCCATCCATGCACTACCCAAGGTCAAGCCTGCTTAGCTTTTTCAATCAGGCTTGATCTGGCACTCTCATACCAGTACAACTAGAAGTGGAAACTGGGTTGAAGGAAGTCCTATTTCACCAATTAAAATGATTTATTTTTTATTTATTGAAAAAAAAAAATAACAATATGAGGAAAAAAACTGAAAAGCTTACAGGATCAGGTGGTCTCCTATCCATGCACTACCCAGGGTCAAGCCTGCTTAGCTTTTTAAATCAGACTTGATCTGGCACTCTCATACCATTACAACTAGAAGTGGAAACTGGGTTGAAGGAAGTCCTATTTCACCAATTAAAATGATTTATTTTTAATTTATTTTCTTTATTTAAAAAAAAAAAAAAAAAAAAAAAAAAAACCTATATGAGGAATAAAACTAAACAGCTGAAAGGATCAGGTGGTCTCCCATCCATGCACTACCCAGGGTCAAGCCTGCTTAGCTTTTTAAATGAGGCTTGATCTGGCACTCTCATACCAGTACAACTAGAAGTGGAAACTGGGTTGAAGGAAGTCCTATTTGACCAATTAAAATGATTTATTTTTTATTTTTTTGAAAAAAAAAAATAACAATATGAGGAAAAAAACTGAAAAGCTTACAGGATCAGGTGGTCTCCTATCCATGCACTACCCAGGGTCAAGCCTGCTTAGCTTTTTAAATCAGACTTGATCTGGCACTCTCATACCAGTACAACTAGAAGTGGAAATTGGGTTGAAGGAAGTCCTATTTGACCAATTAAAATGATTTATTTTTAATTTATTTTCTTTATTTAAAAAAAAAAAAAAAACTATATGAGGAATAAAACTGAAAACCTTACAAGATCAGGTGGTCTTCCATCCAAGCACTACCGAGGGTCAAGCCTGCTTAGCTTTCTAAATCAGTCTTGATCTGGCACTTTTATACCAGTACAACTAGAAGTGGAAACTGGGTTGAAGGAAGTCCTATTTGACCAATTAAAATGATTTATTTTTAACTTATTTTCTTTATTTAAAAAAAAAAAAAACCTATATGAGGATAAAACTGAACAGCTTAAAAGATCAGGTGGTCTCCCATCCAAGGACTACCCAGGGTCAAGCCTGCTTAGCTTTTTAAATCAGACTTGATCTGGCACTCTCATACCAGTACAACTAGAAGTGGAAACTGGGTTGAAGGAAGTCCTATTTCACCAATTAAAATGATTTATTTTTAATTTATTTTCTTTATTTAAAAAAAAAAAAAAAAAAAAAAAAAAAACCTATATGAGGAATAAAACTAAACAGCTGAAAGGATCAGGTGGTCTCCCATCCATGCACTACCCAGGGTCAAGCCTGCTTAGCTTTTTAAATGAGGCTTGATCTGGCACTCTCATACCAGTACAACTAGAAGTGGAAACTGGGTTGAAGGAAGTCCTATTTGACCAATTAAAATGATTTATTTTTTATTTTTTTGAAAAAAAAAATAACAATATGAGGAAAAAAACTGAAAAGCTTACAGGATCAGGTGGTCTCCTATCCATGCACTACCCAGGGTCAAGCCTGCTTAGCTTTTTAAATCAGACTTGATCTGGCACACTCATACCAGTACAACTAGAAGTGGAAATTGGGTTGAAGGAAGTCCTATTTGACCAATTAAAATGATTTATTTTTAATTTATTTTCTTTATTTAAAAAAAAAAAAAACTATATGAGGAATAAAACTGAAAACCTTACAAGATCAGGTGGTCTTCCATCCAAGCACTACCCAGGGTCAAGCCTGCTTAGCTTTCTAAATCAGTCTTGATCTGGCACTTTTATACCAGTACAACTAGAAGTGGAAACTGGGTTGAAGGAAGTCCTATTTGACCAATTAAAATGATTTATTTTTAACTTATTTTCTTTATTTAAAAAAAAAAAAAACCTATATGAGGATAAAACTGAACAGCTTAAAAGATCAGGTGGTCTCCCATCCAAGGACTACCCAGGGTCAAGCCTGCTTAGCTTCTTAAATCAGGCTTGATCTGGCACTCTCATACCAGTACAACTAGAAGTGGAAACTGGGTTGAAGGAAGTCCTATTTGACCAATTAAAATGATTTATTTTTAATTTTTTGAATACAAAAAAAACTATATGAGGAATAAAACTGAACAGCTTAAAGGATGAGGTGGTCTCCCATCCATGCACTACCCAGGGTCAAGCCTGCTTAGCTTTTTAAATCAGGTTTGATCTGGCACTCTCATACCAGTACAACTAGAAGTGGAAACTGGGATGAAGGAAGTCCTATTTGACCAATTAAAATGATTTATTTTTAATTTATTTTCTTTATTTAAAAAAAAATAAAATAAAAATAAATATATGAGGAATAAAACTGAAATGCTTACAGGATCAGGTGGTCTTCCATCCAAGCACTACCCAGGGTCAAGCCTGCTTAGCTTTCTAAATCAGGCTTGATCTGGCACTTTTATGCCAGTACAACTAGAAGTGGAATCTGGGTTGAAGGAAGTCCTATTTGACCAATTAAAATGATTTATTTTTAACTTATTTTCTTTATTTAAAAAAAAAAAAAACCTATATGAGGAAAAAAACTGAAAACCTTACAGGATCAGGTGGTCTCCCATCCAAGCATCACCCAGGGTCAAGCCTAATTAGCTTCTTAAATCAGGCTTGATCTGGCACTCTCATACCAGTACAACTAGAAGTGGAAACTGGGTTGAAGGAAGTCCTATTTGACCAATTAAAATGATTTATTTTGAATTTATTTTCTTTATTTAAAAAAAAATAAAATAAAAATAAATATATGAGGAATAAAACTGAAAAGCTTACAGGATCAGGTGGTCTTCCATCCAAGCACTACCCAGGGTCAAGCCTGCTTAGCTTTCTAAATCAGGCTTGATCTGGCACTTTTATGCCAGTACAACTAGAAGTGGAATTTGGGTTGAAGGAAGTCCTATTTGACCAATTAAAATGATTTATTTTTAACTTATTTTCTTTATTTAAAAAAAAAAAAAACCTATATGAGGAAAAAAACTGAAAACCTTACAGGATCAGGTGGTCTCCCATCCAAGCACTACCCAGGGTCAAGCCTAATTAGCTTCTTAAATCAGGCTTGATCTGGCACCCTCATACCAGTACAACTAGAAGTGGAAACTGGGTTGAAGGAATTCCTATTTGACCAATTAAAATGATTTATTTTTTATTTATTGAAAAAAAAAAAAAAACAATATAAGGAAAAAAACTGAAAAGCTTACAGGATTAGGTGGTCTCCTATCCATGCACTACCCAGGGTCAAGCCTTCTTAGCTTTTTAAATCAGACTTGATCTGGCACTCTCATACCAGTACAACTAGAAGTGGAAACTGGGTTGAAGGAAGTCCTATTTGACCAATTAAAATGATTTATTTTTAATTTATTGAATAAAAAAAAAACAATATGATGAAAAAAACTGAAAAGCTAAAAGGATCAGGTGGTCTCCTATCCATGCACTACCCAGGGTCAAGCCTCCTTAGCTTTTTAAATCAGGCTTGATCTGGCACCCTCATACCAGTACAACTCGAAGTGGAAACTGGGTTGAAGGAAGGCCTATTTGACCAATTAAAATGATTTATTTTTAATTTATTTTCTTTATTTAAAAAAAAAAAAAAAAAAAAAAAAAAAAAACTATATGAGGAATAAAACTGAAAAGCTTACAGGATCAGGTGGTCTTCCATCCAAGCACTACCCAGGGTCAAACCTGCTTAGCCTTCTAAATCAGGCTTGATCTGGCACTCTCATACCAGTACAACTAGAAGTGGAAACTGGGTTGAAGGAAGTCCTATTTGACCAATTAAAATGATTTATTTTTAATTTATTTAAAAAAATTAAAAAAAACCTATATGAGGAATAAACTGAACACCCTAAAGGATCAGGTGGTCTCCCATCCAAGCAAAACCCAGGGTCAAGCCTGCTTAGCTTTCTAAATCAGGCTTGATCTGGCACTCTCATACGAGTACAGCTAGAAGTGGAAAGTGGTTTGAAGGAAGTCCTATTTGACCAATTAAAATGATTTATTTTTAATTTATTTAAAAAAAAAAGAAAAAAACTATATGAGGAATAAAACTGAAAAGCTTAAAGGATCAGGTAGTCTCCCATCCATGAACTACCCAGGGTCAAGCCTGCTTAGCTTTTTAAATCAGGCTTGATCTGGCACTCTCATACCAGTACAACTAGAAGTGGAAACTGGGTTGAAGGAAGTCCTATTTGACCAACTAAAATGATTTATTTTTAATTTATTAAAAAAAAAAAGAAAAAAAAAGTCTATATGAGGAATAAAACTGAACACCTTAAAAGATCAGGTGGTCTCCCATCCAAGCACTACCCAGGGTCAAGCCTGCTTAGCTTTCTAAATCAGGCTTGATCTGGCACTCTCATACCAGTACAACTAGAAGTGGAAACTGGGTTGAAGGAAGTCCTATTTGACCAATTAAAATGATTTCTTTTTTAATTTATAAAAAAAAAAAACCTATATGAGGAATAAAACTGAACACCTTAAAGGATCAGGTGGTCTCCCATCCAAGCATTACCCAGGGTCAAGCCTGCTTAGCTTTTTAAATCAGGCTTGATCTGGCACTCTCATACCAGTACAACTAGAATTGGAAACTGGGTTGAAGGAAGTCCTATTTGACCAATTAAAATGATTTATTATTGATTTATATGAAAAAAATAATAAATAAAAAAAAAAACCTATATGAGGAATAAAACTGAACAGCTTAAAGGATCAGGTGGTCTCCCATCCATGCACTACCCAGGGTCAAGCCTGCTTAGCTTTTTAAATCAGGCTTGATCTGGCACTCTCATACCAGTACAACTAGAAGTAGAAACTGGGTTGAAGGAAGTCCTATTTGACCAATTAAAATGATTTATTATTAATTTATTTTCTTCATTAAAAAAAAAAAAAAAAAAAAAAAAAAAAAACTATATGAGAAATAGAACAGAAGAGCTTACAGGATCAGGTGGTCTCCCATCCAAGCACTACCCAGGGTCCAGCCTGCTTAGCTTCCTAAATCAGGCTTGATCTGGCACTCTCATACCAGTACAACTAGAAGTGGAAAGGGGGTTGAAGGAAGTCCTATTCGACCAATTAAAATGATTTATTTTTAATTTATTTTCTTTATTAAGAAAAGAAAAAAAAAAAAAAAAAAAAAAATACATGAGGAATAAAACTGAAAAGCTTACAGGATCAGGTGGTCTCCCATCCAAGCACTACCCAGGGTCCAGCCTGCTTAGCTTCCTAAATCAGGCTTGATCTGGCACTCTCATACCAGTACAACTGGAAGTGAAAACTGGGTTCAGGGAAGTCCTATTTGACCAATTAAAATGATTTATTTTAAATTCATTAAAAAAAAAAAACCATATGAGAAATAAAACAGAAGAGCTTACAGGATCAGGTGGTCTCCCATCCAAGCACTACCCAGGGTCCAGCCTGCTTAGCTTCCTAAATCAGGCTTGATCTGGCACTCTCATACCAGTACAAGTAGAAGTGGAAACTGGGATGAAGGAAGTCCTATTTGACCAATTAAAATGATTTATTTTTAATTTATTTAAAAAAAAAAAAAACCTATATGAGGAATAAAACTGAACACCTTAAAGGATCAGGTGGTCTCCCATCCAAGCATTACCCAGGGTCAAGCCTGCTTTGCTTTTTAAATCAGGCTTGATCTGGCACTCTCATACCAGTACAACTAGAAGTGGAAACTGGGTTGAAGGAAGTCCTATTTGACCAATTAAAATGATTTATTTTTAACTTATTTTCTTTATTTAAAAAAAAAAAAAACCTATATGAGGATAAAACTGAACAGCTTAAAAGATCAGGTGGTCTCCCATCCAAGGACTACCCAGGGTCAAGCCTGCTTAGCTTTTTAAATCAGGCTTGATCTGGCACTCTCATACCAGTACAACTAGAAGTGGAAACTGGGTTGAAGGAAGTCCTATTTGACCAATTAAAATGATTTATTTTTAATTTTTTGAATACAAAAAAAACTATATGAGGAATAAAACTGAACAGCTTAAAGGATGAGGTGGTCTCCCATCCATGCACTACCCAGGGTCAAGCCTGCTTAGCTTTTTAAATCAGGTTTGATCTGGCACTCTCATACCAGTACAACTAGAAGTGGAAACTGGGATGAAGGAAGTCCTATTTGACCAATTAAAATGATTTATTTTTAATTTATTTTCTTTATTTAAAAAAAAATAAAATAAAAATAAATATATGAGGAATAAAACTGAAATGCTTACAGGATCAGGTGGTCTTCCATCCAAGCACTACCCAGGGTCAAGCCTGCTTAGCTTTCTAAATCAGGCTTGATCTGGCACTTTTATGCCAGTACAACTAGAAGTGGAATCTGGGTTGAAGGAAGTCCTATTTGACCAATTAAAATGATTTATTTTTAACTTATTTTCTTTATTTAAAAAAAAAAAAAACCTATATGAGGAAAAAAACTGAAAACCTTACAGGATCAGGTGGTCTCCCATCCAAGCACTACCCAGGGTCAAGCCTAATTAGCTTCTTAAATCAGGCTTGATCTGGCACTCTCATACCAGTACAACTAGAAGTGGAAACTGGGTTGAAGGAAGTCCTATTTGACCAATTAAAATGATTTATTTTGAATTTATTTTCTTTATTTAAAAAAAAATAAAATAAAAATAAATATATGAGGAATAAAACTGAAAAGCTTACAGGATCAGGTGGTCTTCCATCCAAGCACTACCCAGGGTCAAGCCTGCTTAGCTTTCTAAATCAGGCTTGATCTGGCACTTTTATGCCAGTACAACTAGAAGTGGAATCTGGGTTGAAGGAAGTCCTATTTGACCAATTAAAATGATTTATTTTTAACTTATTTTCTTTATTTAAAAAAAAAAAAAACCTATATGAGGAAAAAAACTGAAAACCTTACAGGATCAGGTGGTCTCCCATCCAAGCACTACCCAGGGTCAAGCCTAATTAGCTTCTTAAATCAGGCTTGATCTGGCACTCTCATACCAGTACAACTAGAAGTGGAAACTGGGTTGAAGGAATTCCTATTTGACCAATTAAAATGATTTATTTTTTATTTATTGAAAAAAAAAAAAAAACAATATAAGGAAAAAAACTGAAAAGCTTACAGGATTAGGTGGTCTCCTATCCATGCACTACCCAGGGTCAAGCCTTCTTAGCTTTTTAAATCAGACTTGATCTGGCACTCTCATACCAGTACAACTAGAAGTGGAAACTGGGTTGAAGGAAGTCCTATTTGACCAATTAAAATGATTTATTTTTAATTTATTGAATAAAAAAAAAACAATATGATGAAAAAAACTGAAAAGCTAAAAGGATCAGGTGGTCTCCTATCCATGCACTACCCAGGGTCAAGCCTCCTTAGCTTTTTAAATCAGGCTTGATCTGGCACCCTCATACCAGTACAACTCGAAGTGGAAACTGGGTTGAAGGAAGTCCTATTTGACCAATTAAAATGATTTATTTTTAATTTATTTTCTTTATTTAAAAAAAAAAAAAAAAAAAAAAAAAAAAAAAACTATATGAGGAATAAAACTGAAAAGCTTACAGGATCAGGTGGTCTTCCATCCAAGCACTACCCAGGGTCAAACCTGCTTAGCCTTCTAAATCAGGCTTGATCTGGCACTCTCATACCAGTACAACTAGAAGTGGAAACTGGGTTGAAGGAAGTCCTATTTGACCAATTAAAATGATTTATTTTTAATTTATTTAAAAAAATTAAAAAAAACCTATATGAGGAATAAACTGAACACCCTAAAGGATCAGGTGGTCTCCCATCCAAGCAAAACCCAGGGTCAAGCCTGCTTAGCTTTCTAAATCAGGCTTGATCTGGCACTCTCATACGAGTACAGCTAGAAGTGGAAAGTGGTTTGAAGGAAGTCCTATTTGACCAATTAAAATGATTTATTTTTAATTTATTTAAAAAAAAAAAGAAAAAACCTATATGAGGAATAAAACTGAAAAGCTTAAAGGATCAGGTAGTCTCCCATCCATGAACTACCCAGGGTCAAGCCTGCTTAGCTTTTTAAATCAGGCTTGATCTGGCACTCTCATACCAGTACAACTAGAAGTGGAAACTGAGTTGAAGGAAGTCCTATTTGACCAACTAAAATGATTTATTTTTAATTTATTAAAAAAAAAAAGAAAAAAAAAGTCTATATGAGGAATAAAACTGAACACCTTAAAAGATCAGGTGGTCTCCCATCCAAGCACTACCCAGGGTCAAGCCTGCTTAGCTTTCTAAATCAGGCTTGATCTGGCACTCTCATACCAGTACAACTAGAAGTGGAAACTGGGTTGAAGGAAGTCCTATTTGACCAATTAAAATGATTTCTTTTTTAATTTATAAAAAAAAAAAAATATGAGGAATAAAACTGAAAAGCTTAAAGGATCAGGTGGTCTCCCATCCATGCACTACTCAGGGTCAAGCCTGTTTAGCTTCTTAAATCAAGCTTGATCTGGCACTCTCATACCAGTACAACTAGAAGTGGAAACTTGATTGAAGGAAGTCCTATTTGACCAATTAAAATGATTTATTTTTAATTCATTTAAAAAAAAAAAAATAATAAAAAAAAACCTATATGAGGAATAAAACTGAACACCATAAATGATCAGGTGGTCTCCCATCCATGAACTACCCAGGGTCAAGCCCGCTTAGCATTTTAAATCAGGCTTGATCTGGCACTCTCATACCAGTACAACTAGAAGTGGAAACTGGGTTGAAGGAAGTCCTATTTGACCAATTAAAATGATTTTTTTTAATTATTAAAAAAAAAAAAAAAACCTATATGAGGAATAAAACTGAAAAGCTTAAAGGATCAGGTGCTCTCCCATCCATGAACTACCCAGGGTCAAGCCTGCTTAGCTTTTTAAATCAGGCTTGATCTGGCACTCTCATACCAGTACAACTAGGAGTGGAAACTGGGTTGAAGGAAGTCCTATTTGACCAACTAAAATGATTTATTTTTAATTTATTTAAAAAAAAAAAAAAAAAAAAAAAAAAACCTATATGAGGAATAAAACTGAACACCTTAAAAGATCAGGTGGTCTCCCATCCAAGCACTACCCAGGGTCAAGCCTGCTTAGCTTTTTAAATCAAGCTTGATCTGGCACTCTCATACCAGTACAACTAGAAGTGGAACCTGGGTTGAGGGAAGTCCTATTTGACCAATTAAAATGATTTTTTTTTTTTTTTTTTTTTTTTAAAAAAAAAAAAAAAAAAAAAAAACCTATATGAGGAATAAAACTGAACACCTTAAAGGATCAGGTGGTCTCCCATCCAAGCATTACCCAGGGTCAAGCCTGCTTAGCTTTTTAAATCAGGCTTGATCTGGCACTCTCATACCAGTACAACTAGAATTGGAAACTGGGTTGAAGGAAGTCCTATTTGACCAATTAAAATGATTTATTATTGATTTATATGAAAAAAATAATAAATAAAAAAAAAAACCTATATGAGGAATAAAACTGAACAGCTTAAAGGATCAGGTGGTCTCCCATCCATGCACTACCCAGGGTCAAGCCTGCTTAGCTTTTTAAATCAGGCTTGATCTGGCACTCTCATACCAGTACAACTAGAAGTGGAAACTGGGTTGAAGGAAGTCCTATTTGACCAATTAAAATGATTTATTTTTAATTTATTTTCTTTATTTAAAAAAAAATAAAATAAAAATAAATATATGAGGAATAAAACTGAAAAGCTTACAGGATCAGGTGGTCTTCCATCCAAGCACTACCCAGGGTCAAGCCTGCTTAGCTTTCTAAATCAGGCTTGATCTGGCACTTTTATACCAGTACAACTAGAAGTGGAATCTGGGTTGAAGGAAGTCCTATTTGACCAATTAAAATGATTTATTTTTAACTAATTTTCTTTATTTAAAAAAAAAAAAAACCTATATGAGGAAAAAAACTGAAAACCTTACAGGATCAGGTGGTCTCCCATCCAAGCACTACCCAGGGTCAAGCCTAATTAGCTTCTTAAATCAGGCTTGATCTGGCACTCTCATACCAGTACAACTAGAAGTGGAAACTGGGTTGAAGGAAGTCCTATTTGACCAATTAAAATGATTTATTTTTAATTTATTGAAAAAAAAAAAAACAATATAAGGAAAAAAACTGAAAAGCTTACAGGATTAGGTGGTCTCCTATCCATGCACTACCCAGGGTCAAGCCTTCTTAGCTTTTTAAATCAGGCTTGATCTGGCACTCTCATACCAGTACAACTAGAAGTGGAAACTGGGTTGAAGGAAGTCCTATTTGACCAATTAAAATGATTTATTTTTAATTTATTGAATAAAAAAAAAAACAATATGAGGAAAAAAACTGAAAAGCTAAAAGGATCAGGTGGTCTCCTATCCATGCACTACCCAGGGTCAAGCCTCCTTAGCTTTTTAAATCAGGCTTGATCTGGCACTCTCATACCAGTACAACTCGAAGTGGAAACTGGGTTGAAGGAAGTCCTATTTGACCAATTAAAATGATTTATTTTTAATTTATTTTCTTTATTAAAAAAAAAAAAAAAAAAAAAAAAAAAATTATATGAGGAATAAAACTGAAAAGCTTACAGGATCAGGTGGTCTTCCATCCAAGCACTACCCAGGGTCAAACCTGCTTAGCTTTCTAAATCAGGCTTGATCTGGCACTCTCATACCAGTACAACTATAAGTGGAAACTGGGTTGAAGGAAGTCCTATTTGACCAATTAAAATGATTTATTTTTAATTTATTTAAAAAAATAAAAAAAAACCTATATGAGGAATAAACTGAACACCCTAAAGGATCAGGTGGTCTCCCATCCAAGCACTACCCAGGGTCAAGCCTGCTTAGCTTTCTAAATCAGGCTTGATCTGGCACTCTCATACCAGTACAACTAGAAGTGGAACCTGGGTTGAGGGAAGTCCTATTTGACCAATTAAAATGATTTTTTTTTTTTTTTTTTTTTTTTTTTAAAAAAAAAAAAAAAAAAAACCTATAAGAGGAATAAAACTGAACACCTTAAAGGATCAGGTGGTCTCCCATCCAAGCATTAAACAGGGTCAAGCCTGCTTAGCTTTTTAAATCAGGCTTGATCTGGCACTCTCATACCAGTACAACTAGAAGTGGAAACTGGGTTGAAGGAAGTCCTATTTGACCAATTAAAATGATTTATTTTTAATTCATTAAAAAAAAAAAAATAAAATAAAAAAAAACCTATATGAGGAATAAAACTGAACACCATAAATGATCAGGCGGTCTCCCATCCATGAACTACCCAGGGTCAAGCCCGCTTAGCATTTTAAATCAGGCTTGATCTGGCACTCTCATACCAGTACAACTAGAAGTGGAAACTGGGTTGAAGGAAGTCCTATTTGACCAATTAAAATGATTTATTTTTTATTTAAAAAAAAAAAAAAAACTATATGAGGAATAAAACTGAACAGCTTAAAGGATCAGGTGGTCTCCCATCCAAGCACTACCCAGGGTCCAGCCTGCTTAGCTTCCTAAATCAGGCTTGATCTGGCACTCTCATACCAGTACAACTAGAAGTGGAAAGGGGGTTGAAGGAAGTCCTATTCGACCAATTAAAATGATTTATTTTTAATTTATTTTCTTTATTAAGAAAAGAAAAAAAAAAAAAAAAAAATACATGAGGAATAAAACTGAAAAGCTTACAGGATCAGGTGGTCTCCCATCCAAGCACTACCCAGGGTCCAGCCTGCTTAGCTTCCTAAATCAGGCTTGATCTGGCACTCTCATACCAGTACAACTGGAAGTGAAAACTGGGTTCAGGGAAGTCCTATTTGACCAATTAAAATGATTTATTTTAAATTCATTAAAAAAAAAAAAAAAAACTATATGAGGAATAAAACTGAAAAGCTTACTGGATCAGGTGGTTTCCCACCCATGCATTACCCAGGGTCAAGCCTGCTTAACTTTTTAAATCAGGCTTGATCTGGCACTCTCATACCAGTACAACTAGAAGTGGAAACTGGGTTGAAGGAAGTCCTATTTGACCAATTAAAATGATTTATTTTTAATTTATTAAAAAAAAAAAAACATATATGAGGAATAAAACTGAAAAGCTTAAAGGATCAGGTGGTCTCCCATCCATGAACTACCCAGGGTCAAGCCTGCTTAGTTTTTTAAATCAGGCTTGATCTGGCACTCTCATACCAGTACAACTAGAAGTGGAAACTGGGTTGAAGGAAGTCCTATTTGACCAACTAAAATGATTTATTTTTAATTTATTAAAAAAAAATAAAATAAAAAAAAACCTATATGAGGAATAAAACTTAACACCTTAAAAGATCAGGTGGTCTCCCATCCAAGCACTACCCAGGGTCAAGCCTGCTTAGCTTTCTAAATCAGGCTTGATCTGGCACTCTCATACCAGTACAACTAGAAGTGGAACCTGGGTTGAGGGAAGTCCTATTTGACCAATTAAAATGATTTATTTTTTATTTAAAAAAAAAAAAAAAAAAAAAAAAAAAAAAAAAAAACCTATAAGAGGAATAAAACTGAACACCTTAAAGGATCAGGTGGTCTCCCATCCAAGCATTACCCAGGGTCAAGCCTGCTTAGCTTTTTAAATCAGGCTTGATCTGGCACTCTCATACCAGTACAACTAGAAGTGGAAACTGGGTTGAAGGAAGTCCTATTTGACCAATTAAAATGATTTATTTTTAATTCATTAAAAAAAAAAAATAATAATAAAAAAAAACTATATGAGGAATAAAACTGAACAGCTTAAAGGATCAGGTGGTCTCCCATCCAAGCACTACCCAGGGTCCAGCCTGCTTAGCTTCCTAAATCAGGCTTGATCTGGCACTCTCATACCAGTACAACTAGAAGTGGAAAGGGGGTTGAAGGAAGTCCTATTCGACCAATTAAAATGATTTATTTTTAATTTATTTTCTTTATTAAGAAAAGAAAAAAAAAAAAAAAAAAAAAAAATACATGAGGAATAAAACTGAAAAGCTTACAGGATCAGGTGGTCTCCCATCCAAGCACTACCCAGGGTCCAGCCTGCTTAGCTTCCTAAATCAGGCTTGATCTGGCACTCTCATACCAGTACAACTGGAAGTGAAAACTGGGTTCAGGGAAGTCCTATTTGACCAATTAAAATGATTTATTTTAAATTCATTAAAAAAAAAAAACCATATGAGAAATAAAACAGAAGAGCTTACAGGATCAGGTGGTCTCCCATCCAAGCACTACCCAGGGTCCAGCCTGCTTAGCTTCCTAAATCAGGCTTGATCTGGCACTCTCATACCAGTACAAGTAGAAGTGGAAACTGGGATGAAGGAAGTCCTATTTGACCAATTAAAATGATTTATTTTTAATTTATTTAAAAAAAAAAAAAACCTATATGAGGAATAAAACTGAACACCTTAAAGGATCAGGTGGTCTCCCATCCAAGCATTACCCAGGGTCAAGCCTGCTTTGCTTTTTAAATCAGGCTTGATCTGGCACTCTCATACCAGTACAACTAGAAGTGGAAACTGGGTTGAAGGAAGTCCTATTTGACCAATTAAAATGATTTATTTTTAATTAATTAAAAAAAAAAAAAAAAAACTATATGAGGAATAAAACTGAAAAGCTTACTGGATCAGGTGGTTTCCCACCCATGCATTACCCAGGGTCAAGCCTGCTTAGCTTTTTAAATAAGGCTTGATCTGGCACTCTCATACCAGTACAACTAGAAGTGGAAACTGGGTTGAAGGAAGTCCTATTTGGCTAATTAAAATGATTTATTTTTAATTTATTAAAAAAAATAATAAAAAAAAAAACCTATATGAGGAATAAAACTGAACACCTTAAAGGATCAGGTGGTCTCCCGTCCAAGCACTACCCAGGGTCAAGCCTGCGTAGCTTTCTAAATAAGGCTTAATCCGGCACTCTCATACCAGTACAACTAGAAGTGGAAACTGGGTTGAAGGAAGTCCTATTTGACCAATTAAAATGATTTATTATTAATTTATTTTCTTCATTAAAAAAAAAAAAAAAAAAAAAATATATGAGAAATAGAACAGAAGAGCTTACAGGATCAGGTGGTCTCCCATCCAAGCACTACCCAGGGTCCAGCCTGCTTAGCTTCCTAAATCAGGCTTGATCTGGCACTCTCATACCAGTACAAATAGAAGTGGAAAGGGGGTTGAAGGAAGTCCTATTCGACCAATTAAAATGATTTATTTTTAATTTATTTTCTTTATTAAGAAAAGAAAAAAAAAAAAAAAAAATACATGAGGAATAAAACTGAAAAGCTTACAGGATCAGGTGGTCTCCCATCCAAGCACTACCCAGGGTCCAGCCTGCTTAGCTTCCTAAATCAGGCTTGATCTGGCACTCTCATACCAGTACAACTGGAAGTGAAAACTGGGTTCAGGGAAGTCCTATTTGACCAATTAAAATGATTTATTTTAAATTCATTAAAAAAAAAAAACCATATGAGAAATAAAACAGAAGAGCTTACAGGATCAGGTGGTCTCCCATCCAAGCACTACCCAGGGTCCAGCCTGCTTAGCTTTTTAAATCAGGCTTGATCTGGCACTCTCATACCAGTACAACTAGAAGTGGAAACTGGGTTGAAGGAAGTCCTATTTGACCAATTAAAATGATTTATTTTTAATTCATTAAAAAAAAAAAAAAAAACTATATGAGGAATAAAACTGAAAAGCTTACTGGATCAGGTGGTTTCCCACCCATGCATTACCCAGGGTCAAGCCTGCTTAGCTTTTTAAATCAGGCTTGATCTGGCACTCTCATACCAGTACAACTAGAAGTGGAAACTGGGTTGAAGGAAGTCCTATTTGACCAATTAAAATGATTTATTTTTAATTTATTAAAAAAAAAAAAACATATATGAGGAATAAAACTGAAAAGCTTAAAGGATCAGGTGGTCTCCCATCCATGAACTACCCAGGGTCAAGCCTGCTTAGTTTTTTAAATCAGGCTTGATCTGGCACTCTCATACCAGTACAACTAGAAGTGGAAACTGGGTTGAAGGAAGTCCTATTTGACCAACTAAAATGATTTATTTTTAATTTATTAAAAAAAAATAAAATAAAAAAAAACCTATATGAGGAATAAAACTTAACACCTTAAAAGATCAGGTGGTCTCCCATCCAAGCACTACCCAGGGTCAAGCCTGCTTAGCTTTCTAAATCAGGCTTGATCTGGCACTCTCATACCAGTACAACTAGAAGTGGAAACTGGGTTGAGGGAAGTCCTATTTGACCAATTAAAATGATTTATTTTTTATTTTAAAAAAAAAAAAAAAAAACCTATAAGAGGAATAAAACTGAACACCTTAAAGGATCAGGTGGTCTCCCATCCAAGCATTACCCAGGGTCAAGCCTGCTTAGCTTTTTAAATCAGGCTTGATCTGGCACTCTCATACCAGTACAACTAGAAGTGGAAACTGGGTTGAAGGAAGTCCTATTTGACCAATTAAAATGATTTATTTTTAATTCATTAAAAAAAAAAAAAAAAAAAAAAAAAAACCTATATGAGGAATAAAACTGAACAGCTTAAAGGATCAGGTGGTCGCCCATCCATGAACTACCCAGGGTCAAGCCCGCTTAGCATTTTAAATCAGGCTTGATCTGGCACTCTCATACCAGTACAACTAGAAGTGGAAACTGGGTTGAAGGAAGTCCTATTTGACCAATTAAAATGATTTATTATTAATTTATTTTCTTCATTAAAAAAAAAAAAAAAAAAAAAAAAAAAAAACTATATGAGAAATAGAACAGAAGAGCTTACAGGATCAGGTGGTCTCCCATCCAAGCACTACCCAGGGTCCAGCCTGCTTAGCTTCCTAAATCAGGCTTGATCTGGCACTCTCATACCAGTACAACTAGAAGTGGAAAGGGGGTTGAAGGAAGTCCTATTCGACCAATTAAAATGATTTATTTTTAATTTATTTTCTTTATTAAGAAAAGAAAAAAAAAAAAAAAAAAAAAATACATGAGGAATAAAACTGAAAAGCTTACAGGATCAGGTGGTCTCCCATCCAAGCACTACCCAGGGTCCAGCCTGCTTAGCTTCCTAAATCAGGCTTGATCTGGCACTCTCATACCAGTACAACTGGAAGTGAAAACTGGGTTCAGGGAAGTCCTATTTGACCAATTAAAATGATTTATTTTAAATTCATTAAAAAAAAAAAACCATATGAGAAATAAAACAGAAGAGCTTACAGGATCAGGTGGTCTCCCATCCAAGCACTACCCAGGGTCCAGCCTGCTTAGCTTTCTAAATCAGGCTTGATCTGGCACTCTCATACCAGTACAACTAGAAGTGGAAACTGGGTTGAAGGAAGTCCTATTTGGCTAATTAAAATGATTTATTTTTAATTTATTAAAAAAAATAATAAAAAAAAAAACCTATATGAGGAATAAAACTGAACACCTTAAAGGATCAGGTGGTCTCCCGTCCAAGCACTACCCAGGGTCAAGCCTGCTTAGCTTTCTAAACCAGGCTTGATCTGGCACTCTCATACCAGTACAACTAGAAATGGAAACTGGGTTGAAGGAAGTCCTATTTGACCAATTAAAATTATTTATTTTTAATTAAAAAAAAAAAAAAAAAAAAAAAAAAAAAAAACTATATGAGGAATAAAACTGAAAAGCTTAAAGGATCAGGTGGTCTCCCATCCATGAACTACCCAGGGTCAAGCCTGCTTAGCTTTTTAAATCAGGCTTGATCTGGCACTCTCATACCAGTACAACTAGAAGTGGAAAGTGGGTTGAAGGAAGTCCTATTTGACCAACTAAAATGATTTATTTTTAATTTATTAAAAAAAAAAAAAAAACCTATATGAGGAATAAAACTGAACACCTTAAAAGATCAGGTGGTCTCCCATCCAAGCACTAACGAGGGTCAAGCCTGCTTAGCTTTCTAAATCAGGCTTGATCTGGCACTCTCATACCAGTACAACTAGAAGTGGAAACTAGGTTGAAGGAAGTCCTATTTGACCAACTAAAATGATTTATTTTTAATTTATTTAAAAAAAAAAAAAAACCTATATGAGGAATAAAACTGAACACCTTAAAAGATCAGGTGGTCTCCCATCCAAGCACTACCCAGGGTCAAGCCTGCTTAGCTTTCTAAATCAGGCTAGATCTGGCACTCTCATACCAGTACAACTAGAAGTGGAAACTAGGTTGAAGGAAGTCCTATTTGACCAATTAAAATGATTTATTTTTAATTTATTAAAAAAAAAAAAACTATATGAGGAATAAAACTGAACACCTTAAAGGATCAGGTGGTCTCCCATCCAAGCATTACCCAGGGTCATGCCTGCTTTGCTTTTTAAATCCGGCTTGATCTGGGACTCTCATACCAGTACAACTAGAAGTGGAAACTGGGTTGAAGGAAGTCCTATTTGACCAATTAAAATGATTTATTTTTAATTTATTAAAAAAAAAAAAAACTATATGAGGAATAAAACTGAAAAGCTTACTGGATCAGGTGGTCTCCCACCCATGCATTACCCAGGGTCAAGCCTGCTTAGCTTTTTAAATCAGGCTTGATCTGGCGCTCTCATACCAGTACAACTAGAAGTGAAAACTGGGTTGAAGGAAGTCCTATTTGACCAATTAAAATAATTTTAAAAAAAAAAAAAAAAAAAAAAAACCTATATGAGGAATAAAACTGAAAAGCTTAAAGGATCAGGTGGTCTCCCATCCATGAACTACAAAGGGTCAAGCCTGCTTAGCTTTTTAAAACAAGCTTGATCTGGCACTCTCATACCAGTACAACTAGAAGTGGAAACTGGGATGAAGGAAGTCCTATTTGACCAATTAAAATGATTTATTTTTAATTTATTTAAAAAAAAAGAAAAAACCTATATGAGGAATAAAACTGAACACCTTAAAGGATCAGGTGGTCTCCCATCCAAGCACTACCCAGGGTCGAGCCTGCTTAGCTTTCTAAATCAGGCTTGATCTGGCACTCTCATACCAGTACAACTAGAAGTGGAAACTGGGTTGAATGAAGTCCTATTTGACCAATTAAAATGATTTATTTTTAATTTATTTTAAAAAAAAAGAAAAAACCTATATGAGGAATAAAACTGAACACCTTAAAGGATCAGGTGGTCTCCCATCCAAGCACTACCCAGGGTCAAGCCTGCTTAGCTTTCTAAATCAGGCTTGATCTCGCACTCTCATACCAGTACAACTAGAAGTGGAAACTGGGTTGAAGGAAGTCCTATTTGACCAATTAAAATGATTTTTTTTTAATTTATTAAAAAAAAAAAAAACCTATATGAGGAATAAAACTGAACACCTTAAAAGATCAGGTGGTCTCCCATCCAAGCACTACCCAGGGTCAGGCCTGCTTAGCTTTCTAAATCAGGCTAGATCTGGCACTCTCATACCAGTACAACTAGAAGTGGAAACTAGGTTGAAGGAAGTCCTATTTGAACAATTAAAATAATTTATTTTTAAATAAAAAAAAATAAAATAAAAATAACCTATATGAGGAATAAAACTGAAAAGCTTTAAGGATCAGGTGATCTCCCATCCATGAACTACCCAGGGTCAAGCCTGCTTAGCTTTTTAAATCAGGCTTGATCTGGCACTCTCATACCAGTACAACTAGAAGTGGAAACTGGGATGAAGGAAGTCCTATTTGACCAATTAAAATGATTTATTTTTAATTTATTTAAAAAAAAAAAAAACCTATATGAGGAATAAAACTGAACACCTTAAAGGATCAGGTGGTCTCCCATCCAAGCATTACCCAGGGTCAAGCCTGCTTAGCTTTTTAAATCAGGCTTGATCTGGCACTCTCATACCAGTACAACTAGAAGTGGAAACTGGATTGAAGGAAGTCCTATTTGACCAATTAAAATGATTTATTTTTAATTCATTTAAAAAAAAAAAAAAAACTATATGAGGAATACAACTGAAAAGCTTACTGGATCAGGTGGTCTCCCACCCAGGCATTACCCAGGGTCAAGCCTGCTTAGCTTTTTAAATCAGGCTTGATCTGGCACTCTCATACCAGTACAACTAGAAGTGGAAACTGGGTTGCAGGAAGTCCTATTTGGCTAATTAAAATGATTTATTTTTAATTTATTTAAAAAAAATAAAAAATCAATAAAAAAACCTATATGAGGAATAAAACTGAACACCTTAAAGGATCAGGTGGTCTCCCATCCAAGCATTACCCAGGGTCAAGCCTGCTTTGTTTTTTAAATCAGGCTTGATCTGGCACTCTCATACCAGTACAACTAGAAGTGGAAACTGGGTTGAAGGAAGTCCTATTTGACCAATTAAAATGATTTATTTTTAATTTATTAAAAAAAAAAAAAAAACATATATGAGGAATAAAACTGAAAAGATTAAAGGATCAGGTGGTCTCCCATCCATGAACTACCCATGGTCAAGCCTGCTTAGCTTTTTAAATCAGGCTTGATCTGGCACTCTCATACCAGTACAACTAGAAGTGGAAACTGGGTTGAAGGAGGTCCTATTTGACCAACAAAAATGATTTATTTTTAATTTATTTAAAAAAAAAAGAAAAAAAAAGCCTATATGAGGAATAAAACTGAACACCTTAAAAGATCAGGTGGTCTCCCATCCAAGCATTACCCAGGGTCAAGCCTGCTTAGCTTTCTAAATCAGGCTTGATCTGGCACTCTCATACCAGTACAACTAGAAGTGGAAACTGGGTTGAAGGAAGTCCAATTTGACCAATTAAAATGATTTCTTTTTTAATTTATAAAAAAAAAAAAATATGAGGAATAAAACTGAAAAGCTTAAAGGATCAGGTGGTCTCCCATCCATGCACTACCCAGGGTCAAGCCTGTTTAGCTTCTTAAATCAAGCTTGATCTGGCACTCTCATACCAGTACAACTAGAAGTGGAAACTGGGTTGAAGGAAGTCCTATTTGACCAATTAAAATGATTTATTTTTAATTCATTAAAAAAAATAAAATAAAATAAAAAAAAACCTATATGAGGAATAAAACTGAACACCATAAATGATCAGGTGGTCTCCCATCCATGAACTACCCAGGGTCAAGCCCGCTTAGCATTTTAAATCAGGCTTGATCTGGCACTCTCATACCAGTACAACTAGAAGTGGAAACTGGGTTGAAGGAAGTCCTATTTGACCAATTAAAATGATTTTTTTAAATTATTAAAAAAAAAAAAAAAACCTATATGAGGAATAAAACTGAAAAGCTTAAAGGATCAGGTGCTCTCCCATCCATGAACTACCCAGGGTCAAGCCTGCTTAGCTTTTTAAATCAGGCTTGATCTGGCACTCTCATACCAGTACAACTAGGAGTGGAAACTGGGTTGAAGGAAGTCCTATTTGACCAACTAAAATGATTTATTTTTAATTTATTTAAAAAAAAAAAAAAAAAAAAAAAAAAAAAACCTATATGAGGAATAAAACTGAACACCTTAAAAGATCAGGTGGTCTCCCATCCAAGCACTACCCAGGGTCAAGCCTGCTTAGCTTTTTAAATCAAGCTTGACCCGGCACTCTCATACCAGTACAACTAGAAGTGGAACCTGGGTTGAGGGAAGTCCTATTTGACCAATTAAAATGATTTTTTTTTTTTTTTTTTTTTTTTAAAAAAACCTATATTTGGAATAAAACTGAACACCTTAAAGGATCAGGTGGTCTCCCATCCAAGCATTACCCAGGGTCAAGCCTGCTTAGCTTTTTAAATCAGGCTTGATCTGGCACTCTCATACCAGTACAACTAGAAGTGGAAACTGGGTTGAAGGAAGTCCTATTTGACCAATTAAAATGATTTATTATTGATTTATATGAAAAAAATAATAAATAAAAAAAAAAACCTATATGAGGAATAAAACTGAACAGCTTAAAGGATCAGGTGGTCTCCCATCCATGCACTACCCAGGGTCAAGCCTGCTTAGCTTTTTAAATCAGGCTTGATCTGGCACTCTCATACCAGTACAACTAGAAGTGGAAACTGGGTTGAAGGAAGTCCTATTTGACCAATTAAAATGATTTATTTTTAATTTATTTTCTTTATTTAAAAAAAAATAAAATAAAAATAAATATATGAGGAAAAAAACTGAAAAGCTTACAGGATCAGGTGGTCTTCCATCCAAGCACTACCCAGGGTCAAGCCTGCTTAGCTTTCTAAATCAGGCTTGATCTGGCACTTTTATACCAGTACAACTAGAAGTGGAATCTGGGTTGAAGGAAGTCCTATTTGACCAATTAAAATGATTTATTTTTAACTTATTTTCTTTATTTAAAAAAAAAAAAAACCTATATGAGGAAAAAAACTGAAAACCTTACAGGATCAGGTGGTCTCCCATCCAAGCACTACCCAGGGTCAAGCCTAATTAGCTTCTTAAATCAGGCTTGATCTGGCACTCTCATACCAGTACAACTAGAAGTGGAAACTGGGTTGAAGGAAGTCCTATTTGACCAATTAAAATGATTTATTTTTAATTTATTGAAAAAAAAAAAAAACAATATAAGGAAAAAAACTGAAAAGCTTACAGGATTAGGTGGTCTCCTATCCATGCACTACCCAGGGTCAAGCCTTCTTAGCTTTTTAAATCAGGCTTGATCTGGCACTCTCATACCAGTACAACTAGAAGTGGAAACTGGGTTGAAGGAAGTCCTATTTGACCAATTAAAATGATTTATTTTTAATTTATTGAATAAAAAAAAAAAAATATGAGGGAAAAACTGAAAAGGATCAGGTGGTCTCCTATCCATGCACTAACCAGGGTCAAGCCTCCTTAGCTTTTTAAATCAGGCTTGATCTGGCACTCTCATACCAGTACAACTCGAAGTGGAAACTGGGTTGAAGGAAGTCCTATTTGACCAATTAAAATGATTTATTTTTAATTTATTTTCTTTATTAAAAAAAAAAAAAAAAAAAAAAAAAAAAAACCTATAAGAGGAATAAAACTGAACACCTTAAAGGATCAGGTGGTCTCCCATCCAAGCATTACTCAGGGTCAAGCCTGATTAGCTTTTTAAATCAGGCTTGATCTGGCACTCTCATACCAGTAGAACTAGAAGTGGAAACTGGGTTGAAGGAAGTCCTATTTGACCAATTAAAATGATTTATTTTTAATTCATTTAAAAAAAAAAAAAAAACTATATGAGGAATAAAACTGAAAAGCTTAAAGGATCAGGTGGTCTCCCATCCATGAACTACCCAGGGTCAAGCCTGCTTAGCTTTTTAAATCAGGCTTGATCTGGCACTCTCATACCAGTACAACTAGAAGTGGAAAATGGGATGAAGGAAGTCCTATTTGACCAATTAAAATGATTTATTTTTAATTTATTTAAAAAAAAAAAAAACCTATATGAGGAATAAAACTGAAAAGCTTAAAGGATCAGGTGGTCTCCCATCCAAGCACTACCCAGGGTCAAGCCTGCTTAGCTTTCTAAATCAGGATTGATCTGGCACTCTCATACCAGTACAACTAGAAGTGGAAACTGGGTTGAAGGAAGTCCTATTTGACCAATTAAAATGATTTATTTTTAATTCATTTAAAAAAAAAAAAAAAAAAAAAAAAAAAACTATATGAGGAATAAAACTGAAAAGCTTAAAGGATCAGGTGGTCTCCCATCCAAGCATTACCCAGGGTCAAGCCTGCTTAGCTTTTTAAATCAGGCTTGATCTGGCACTCTCATACCAGTACAACTAGAAGTGGAAACTGCGATGAAGGAAGTCCTATTTGAGCAATTAAAATGATTTATTTTTAATTTATTTAAAAAAAAAAAAAACTATATGAGGAATAAAACTGAAAAGCTGACTGGATCAGGTGGTCTCCCACCCAGGCATTACCCAGGGTCAAGCCTGCTTAGCTTTTTAAATCAGGCTTGATCTGGCACTCTCATACCAGTACAACTAGAAGTGGAAACTGGGTTGAAGGAAGTCCTATTTGGCTAATTAAAATGATTTATTTTTAATTTATTTAAAAAATAAATAAATAAATAAAAAAACCTATATGAGGAATAAAACTGAACACCTTAAAGGATCAGGTGGTCTCCCATCCAAGCATTACCCAGGGTCAAGCCTGCTTTGTTTTTTAAATCAGGCTTGATCTGGCACTCTCATACCAGTACAACTAGAAGTGGAAACTAGGTTAAAGGAAGTCCTATTTGACCAATAAAAAATAATTTATTTTTAATTAAAAAAAAAAAAAAAAAACCTATATGAGGAATAAAACTGAAAAGCTTAAGGGATCAGGTGGTCTCCCATCCATGAACTACCCAGGGTCAAGCCTGCTTAGCTTTTTAAAACAAGCTTGATCTGGCACTCTCATACCAGTACAACTAGAAGTGGAAACTGGGATGAAGGAAGTCCTATTTGACCAATTAAAATCATTTATTTTTAATTTATTTAAAAAAAAATGAAAAAACCTATATGAGGAATAAAACTGAACACCTTAAAGGATCAGGTGGTCTCCCATCCAAGCACTACCCAGGGTCAAGCCTGCTTAGCTTTCTAAATCAGGCTTGATCTGGCACTCTCATACGAGTACAACTAGAAGTGGAAACTGGTTTGAAGGAAGTCCTATTTGACCAATTAAAATGATTTATTTTTAATTTATTTAAAAAAAAAAGAAAAAACCTATATGAGGAATAGAACTGAACACCTTAAAGGATCAGGTGGTCTCCCATCCAAGCACTACCCAGGGTCAAGCCTGCTTAGCTTTCTAAATCAGGCTTGATCTGGCACTCTCATACCAGTACAACTAGAAGTGGAAACTGGGTCGAAGGAAGTCCTATTTGACCAATTAAAATAATTTATTTTTAAAAAACTAAATAATAATAAATAATAACCTATATGAGGAATAAAACTGAAAAGCTTAAAGGATCAGGTAGTCTCCCATCCATGAACTACCCAGGGTCAAGCCTGCTTAGCTTTTTAAATCAGGCTTGATCTGGCACTCTCATACCAGTACAACTAGAAGTGGAAACTGGGATGAAGGAAGTCCTATTTGACCAATTAAAATGATTTATTTTTAATTCATTTAAAAAAAAAAAAAAAAAAAAAAAAAAAAAAAAAACTATATGAGGAATAAAACTGAAAAGCTTACTGGATCAGGTGGTCTCCCACCCATGCATTACCCAGGGTCAAGCCTGCTTAGCTTTTTAAATCAGGCTTGATCTGGCACTCTCATACCAGTACAACTAGAAGTGGAAACTGGGTTGAAGGAAGTCCTATTTGGCTAATTAAAATGATTTATTTTTAATTTATTAAAAAAAAAAATAATAATAAAAAAAACCTATATGAGGAATAAAACTGAACACCTTAAAGGATCAGGTGGTCTCCCATCCAAGGACTACCCAGGGTCAAGCCTGCTTAGCTTTCTAAATCAGGCTTGATCTGGCACCCTCATACCAGTACAACTAGAAGTGGAAACTGGGTTGACGGAAGTCCTATTTGACCAATTAAAATGATTTATTTTTAATTCATTTAAAAAAAAAAAAACTATATGAGGAAAAAAACTGAAAAGCTTAAAGGTTCACGTGGTCTCCCATCCATGAACTACCCAGGGTCAAGCCTGCTTAGCTTTTTAAATCAGGCTTGATCTGGCACTCTCATACCAGTACAACTAGAAGTGGGAACTGGGTTGAAGGAAGTCCTATTTGACCAACTAAAATGATTTATTTTTAATTTTTTTAAAAAAAAAAAAAAAAAAAAAAAAAAAAAAAAAAAAAACCTATATGAGGAATAAAACTGAACACCTTAAAAGATCAGGTGGTCTCCCATCCAAGCACTACCCAGGGTCAAGCCTCCTTAGCTTTCTAAATCAGGCTAGATCTGGCACTCTCATACCAGTACAACTAGAAGTGGAAACTAGGTTGAAGGAAGTCCTATTTGACCAATTAAAATAATTTATTTTTAATAAAAAAAAAATAAAAATAAAAAAAACCTATATGAGGAATAAAACTGAAAAGCTTAAAGGATTAGGTGGTCTCCCATCCATGAACTACCCAGGGTCAAGCCTGCTTAGCTTTTTAAATCAGGCTTGATCTGGCACTCTCATACCAGTACAACTAGAAGTGGAAACTGGGATGAAGGAAGTCCTATTTGACCAATTAAAATGATTTATTTTTAATTTATTTAAAAAAAAAGAAAAAACCTATATGAGAAATAAAACTGAACACCTTAAAGGATCAGGTGGTCTCCCACCCAGGCATTACCCAGGGTCAAGCCTGCTTAGCTTTTTAAATCAGGCTTGATCTGGCACTCTCATACCAGTACAACTAGAAGTGGAAACTGGGTTGAAGGAAGTCCTATTTGGCTAATTAAAATGATTTATTTTTAATTTATTTTAAAAAAATAAAAAAAAAATAAAAAAAACCTATATGAGGAATAAAACTGAACACCTTAAAGGATCAGGTGGTCTCCCATCCAAGCATTACCCAAGGTCAAGCCTGCTTAGCTTTTTAAATCAGGCTTGATCTGGCACTCTCATACCAGTACAACTAGAAGTGGAAACTGGATTGAAGGAAGTCCTATTTGACCAATTAAAATGATTTCTTTTTAATTCCTTAAAAAAAAATATATATATATATGAGGAATAAAACTGAAAAGCTTACTGGATCAGGTGGTCTCCCACCCATGCATTGCCCAGGGTCAAGCCTGCTTAGCTTTTTAAATCAGGCTTGATCTGGCACTCTCATACCAGTACAACTAGAAGTGGAAACTGGGTTGAAGGAAGTCCTATTTGGCTAATTAAAATGATTTATTTTTAATTTATTAAAAAAAAAATAATAATAAAAAAAACCTATATGAGGAATAAAACTGAACACCTTAAAGGATCAGGTGGTCTCCCATCCAAGGACTACCCAGGGTCAAGCCTGCTTAGCTTTCTAAATCAGGCTTGATCTGGCACTCTCATACCAGTACAACTAGAAGTGGAAACTGGGTTGACGGAAGTCCTATTTGACCAATTAAAATGATTTATTTTTAATTCATTTAAAAAAAAAAAAACTATATGAGGAAAAAAACTGAAAAGCTTAAAGGATCACGTGGTCTCCCATCCATGAACTACCCAGGGTCAAGCCTGCTTAGCTTTTTAAATCAGGCTTGATCTGGCACTCTCATACCAGTACAACTAGAAGTGGGAACTGGGTTGAAGGAAGTCCTATTTGACCAACTAAAATGATTTATTTTTAATTTATTTAAAAAAAAAAAAAAAAAAAAAAAAAAAAAAAACCTATATGAGGAATAAGACTGAACACCTTAAAAGATCAGGTGGTCTCCCATCCAAGCACTACCCAGGGTCAAGCCTCCTTAGCTTTCTAAATCAGGCTAGATCTGGCACTCTCATACCAGTACAACTAGAAGTGGAAACTAGGTTGAAGGAAGTCCTATTTGACCAATTAAAATAATTTATTTTTAATAAAAAAAAAAATAAAAATAAAAAAAACCTATATGAGGAATAAAACTGAAAAGCTTAAAGGATTAGGTGGTCTCCCATCCATGAACTACCCAGGGTCAAGCCTGCTTAGCTTTTTAAATCAGGCTTGATCTGGCACTCTCATACCAGTACAACTAGAAGTGGAAACTGGGATGAAGGAAGTCCTATTTGACCAATTAAAATGATTTATTTTTAATTTATTTAAAAAAAAAGAAAAAACCTATATGAGAAATAAAACTGAACACCTTAAAGGATCAGGTGGTCTCTCATCCAAGCATTACCCAGGGTCAAGCCTGCTTAGCTTTATAAATCAGGCTTGATCTGGCACTCTCATACCAGTACAACTAGAAGTGGAAACTGGATTGAAGGAAGTCCTATTTGACCAATTAAAATGATTTATTTTTAATTCATTAATAAAAAAAAAAAAACTATATGAGGAATAAAACTGAAAAGCTTACTGGATCAGGTGGTCTCCCACCCAGGCATTACCCAGGGTCAAGCCTGCTTAGCTTTTTAAATCAGGCTTGATCTGGCACTCTCATACCAGTACAACTAGAAGTGGAAACTGGGTTGAAGGAAGTCCTATTTGGCTAATTAAAATGATTTATTTTTAATTTATTTTAAAAAAATAAAAAAAAAATAAAAAAAACCTATATGAGGAATAAAACTGAACACCTTAAAGGATCAGGTGGTCTCCCATCCAAGCATTACCCAAGGTCAAGCATGCTTAGCTTTTTAAATCAGGCTTGATCTGGCACTCTCATACCAGTACAACTAGAAGTGGAAACTGGATTGAAGGAAGTCCTATTTGACCAATTAAAATGATTTCTTTTTAATTCCTTAAAAAAATATATATATATATATGAGGAATAAAACTGAAAAGCTTACTGGATCAGGTGGTCTCCCACCCATGCATTGCCCAGGGTCAAGCCTGCTTAGCTTTTTAAATCAGGCTTGATCTGGCACTCTCATACCAGTACAACTAGAAGTGGAAACTGGGTTGAAGGAAGTCCTATTTGACCAATTAAAATGATTTATTTTTTAATTCTTTTAAAAAAAAAAAAAAAAAAAAAAAAATTAAAAAAAAAAAAACTATATGAGGAATAAAACTGAACACCTTAAAAGATCAGGTGGTCTCCCATCCAAGCACTACCCAGGGTCAAGCCTGCTTAGCTTTCTAAATCAGGCTAGATCTGGCACTCTCATACCAGTACAACTAGAAGTGGGAACTGGGTTGAAGGAAGTCCTATTTGACCAACTAAAATGATTTATTTTTAAATTATTTAAAAAAAAAAAAAAAAAAAAAAAAAAAAAAAACTATATGAGGAATAAAACTGAACACCTTAAAAGATCAGGTGGTCTCCCATCCAAGCACTACCCAGGGTCAAGCCTCCTTAGCTTTCTAAATCAGGCTAGATCTGGCACTCTCATACCAGTACAACTAGAAGTGGAAACTAGGTTGAAGGAAGTCCTATTTGACCAATTAAAATAATTTATTTTTAAAATAAAAATAAATAAAATAAAAAAAACCTATATGAGGAATAAAACTGAAAAGCTTAAAGGATTAGGTGGTCTCCCATCCATGAACTACCCAGGGTCAAGCCTGCTTAGCTTTTTAAATCAGGCTTGATCTGGCACTCTCATACCAGTACAACTAGAAGTGGAAACTGGGATGAAGGAAGTCCTATTTGACCAATTAAAATGATTTATTTTTAATTTATTTAAAAAAATAAAAAAAACCTATATGAGGAATAAAACTGAACACCTTAAAGGATCAGGTGGTCTCCCATCCAAGCATTACCCAAGGTCAAGCCTGCTTAGCTTTTTAAATCAGGCTTGATCTGGCACTCTCATACCAGTACAACTAGAAGTGGAAACTGGATTGAAGGAAGTCCTATTTGACCAATTAAAATGATTTCTTTTTAATTCCTTAAAAAAAAAAATATATATATATGAGGAATAAAACTGAAAAGCTTACTGGATCAGGTGGTCTCCCACCCATGCATTGCCCAGGGTCAAGCCTGCTTAGCTTTTTAAATCAGGCTTGATCTGGCACTCTCATACCAGTACAACTAGAAGTGGAAACTGGGTTGAAGGAAGTCCTATTTGGCTAATTAAAATGATTTATTTTTAATTTATTAAAAAAAAAATAATAATAAAAAAAACCTATATGAGGAATAAAACTGAACACCTTAAAGGATCAGGTGGTCTCCCATCCAAGGACTACCCAGGGTCAAGCCTGCTTAGCTTTCTAAATCAGGCTTGATCTGGCACTCTCATACCAGTACAACTAGAAGTGGAAACTGGGTTGACGGAAGTCCTATTTGACCAATTAAAATGATTTATTTTTAATTCATTTAAAAAAAAAAAAACTATATGAGGAATAAAACTGAAAAGCTTAAAGGATCACGTGGTCTCCCATCCATGAACTACCCAGGGTCAAGCCTGCTTAGCTTTTTAAATCAGGCTTGATCTGGCACTCTCATACCAGTACAACTAGAAGTGGGAACTGGGTTGAAGGAAGTCCTATTTGGCTAATTAAAATGATTTATTTTTAATTTATTAAAAAAAAAAAAAAAAAAAAAAAAAAAAACCTATATGAGGAATAAATCTGAACACCTTAAAGGATCAGGTGGTCTCCCATCCAAGCACTACCCAGGGTCAAGCCTGCTTAGCTTTCTAAATCAGGCTTGATCTGGCACTCTCATACCAGTACAACTAGAAGTGGAAACTGGGTTGAATGAAGTCCTATTTGACCAATTAAAATGATTTATTTTTTAATTCTTTAAAAAAAAAAAAAAATAAAAAAAAAATAAATAAAAAAAAAACTATATGAGGAATAAAACTGAACACCTTAAAAGATCAGGTGGTCTCCCATCCAAGCACTACCCAGGGTCAAGCCTGCTTAGCTTTCTAAATCAGGCTAGATCTGGCACTCTCATACCAGTACAACTAGAAGTGGAAACTAGGTTGAAGGAAGTCCTATTTGACCAATTAAAATAATTTATTTCTAATAAGAAAATAAAATAAAATAAAAATAACCTATATGAGCAATAAAACTGAAAAGCTTAAAGGATTAGGTGGTCTCCCATCCATGAACTACCCAGGGTCAAGCCTGCTTAGCTTTTTAAATCAGGCTTGATCTGGCACTCTCATACCAGTACAACTAGAAGTGGAAACTGGGATGAAGGAAGTCCTATTTGACCAATTAAAATGATTTATTTTTAATTTATTTAAAAAAAAAGAAAAAAACTATATGAGGAATAAAACTGAACACCTTAAAGGATCAGGTGGTCTCCCATCCAAGCACTACCCAGGGTCAAGCCTGCTTAGCTTTCTAAATCAGGATTGATCTGGCACTCTCATACCAGTACAACTAGAAGTGGAAACTGGGTTGAAGGAAGTCCTATTTGACCAATTAAAATGATTTATTTTTAATTCATTTAAAAAAAAAAAAAAAAAAAAAAAAAAAAAAAAAAAAAACTATATGAGGAATAAAACTGAAAAGCTTAAAGGATCAGGTGGTCTCCCATCCAAGCATTACCCAGGGTCAAGCCTGCTTAGCTTTTTAAATCAGGCTTGATCTGGCACTCTCATACCAGTACAACTAGAAGTGGAAACTGCGATGAAGGAAGTCCTATTTGAGCAATTAAAATGATTTATTTTTAATTTATTTAAAAAAAAAAAAAACTATATGAGGAATAAAACTGAAAAGCTGACTGGATCAGGTGGTCTCCCACCCAGGCATTACCCAGGGTCAAGCCTGCTTAGCTTTTTAAATCAGGCTTGATCTGGCACTCTCATACCAGTACAACTAGAAGTGGAAACTGGGTTGAAGGAAGTCCTATTTGGCTAATTAAAATGATTTATTTTTAATTTATTTAAAAAAAAAATAAATAAATAAAAAAACCTATATGAGGAATAAAACTGAACACCTTAAAGGATCAGGTGGTCTCCCATCCAAGCATTACCCAGGGTCAAGCCTGCTTTGTTTTTTAAATCAGGCTTGATCTGGCACTCTCATACCAGTACAACTAGAAGTGGAAACTAGGTTAAAGGAAGTCCTATTTGACCAATTAAAATAATTTATTTTTAATTAAAAAAAAAAAAAAAAAACCTATATGAGGAATAAAACTGAAAAGCTTAAGGGATCAGGTGGTCTCCCATCCATGAACTACCCAGGGTCAAGCCTGCTTAGCTTTTTAAAACAAGCTTGATCTGGCACTCTCATACCAGTACAACTAGAAGTGGAAACTGGGATGAAGGAAGTCCTATTTGACCAATTAAAATCATTTATTTTTAATTTATTTAAAAAAAAATGAAAAAACCTATATGAGGAATAAAACTGAACACCTTAAAGGATCAGGTGGTCTCCCATCCAAGCACTACCCAGGGTCAAGCCTGCTTAGCTTTCTAAATCAGGCTTGATCTGGCACTCTCATACGAGTACAACTAGAAGTGGAAACTGGTTTGAAGGAAGTCCTATTTGACCAATTAAAATGATTTATTTTTAATTTATTTAAAAAAAAAGAAAAAACCTATATGAGGAATAGAACTGAACACCTTAAAGGATCAGGTGGTCTCCCATCCAAGCACTACCCAGGGTCAAGCCTGCTTAGCTTTCTAAATCAGGCTTGATCTGGCACTCTCATACCAGTACAACTAGAAGTGGAAACTGGGTCGAAGGAAGTCCTATTTGACCAATTAAAATAATTTATTTTTAAAAAACTAAATAATAATAAATAATAACCTATATGAGGAATAAAACTGAAAAGCTTAAAGGATCAGGTAGTCTCCCATCCATGAACTACCCAGGGTCAAGCCTGCTTAGCTTTTTAAATCAGGCTTGATCTGGCACTCTCATACCAGTACAACTAGAAGTGGAAACTGGGATGAAGGAAGTCCTATTTGACCAATTAAAATGATTTATTTTTAATTCATTTAAAAAAAAAAAAAAAAAAAAAAAAAAAAAAACTATATGAGGAATAAAACTGAAAAGCTTACTGGATCAGGTGGTCTCCCACCCATGCATTACCCAGGGTCAAGCCTGCTTAGCTTTTTAAATCAGGCTTGATCTGGCACTCTCATACCAGTACAACTAGAAGTGGAAACTGGGTTGAAGGAAGTCCTATTTGGCTAATTAAAATGATTTATTTTTAATTTATTAAAAAAAAAAATAATAATAAAAAAAACCTATATGAGGAATAAAACTGAACACCTTAAAGGATCAGGTGGTCTCCCATCCAAGGACTACCCAGGGTCAAGCCTGCTTAGCTTTCTAAATCAGGCTTGATCTGGCACTCTCATACCAGTACAACTAGAAGTGGAAACTGGGTTGACGGAAGTCCTATTTGACCAATTAAAATGATTTATTTTTAATTCATTTAAAAAAAAAAAAACTATATGAGGAAAAAAACTGAAAAGCTTAAAGGTTCACGTGGTCTCCCATCCATGAACTACCCAGGGTCAAGCCTGCTTAGCTTTTTAAATCAGGCTTGATCTGGCACTCTCATACCAGTACAACTAGAAGTGGGAACTGGGTTGAAGGAAGTCCTATTTGACCAACTAAAATGATTTATTTTTAATTTTTAAAAAAAAAAAAAAAAAAAAAAAAAAACCCTATATGAGGAATAAAACTGAACACCTTAAAAGATCAGGTGGTCTCCCATCCAAGCACTACCCAGGGTCAAGCCTCCTTAGCTTTCTAAATCAGGCTAGATCTGGCACTCTCATACCAGTACAACTAGAAGTGGAAACTAGGTTGAAGGAAGTCCTATTTGACCAATTAAAATAATTTATTTTTAATAAAAAAAAAAATAAAAATAAAAAAAACCTATATGAGGAATAAAACTGAAAAGCTTAAAGGATTAGGTGGTCTCCCATCCATGAACTACCCAGGGTCAAGCCTGCTTAGCTTTTTAAATCAGGCTTGATCTGGCACTCTCATACCAGTACAACTAGAAGTGGAAACTGGGATGAAGGAAGTCCTATTTGACCAATTAAAATGATTTATTTTTAATTTATTTAAAAAAAAAGAAAAAACCTATATGAGAAATAAAACTGAACACCTTAAAGGATCAGGTGGTCTCCCACCCAGGCATTACCCAGGGTCAAGCCTGCTTAGCTTTTTAAATCAGGCTTGATCTGGCACTCTCATACCAGTACAACTAGAAGTGGAAACTGGGTTGAAGGAAGTCCTATTTGGCTAATTAAAATGATTTATTTTTAATTTATTTAAAAAAAATAAAAAAAAAATAAAAAAAACCTATATGAGGAATAAAACTGAACACCTTAAAGGATCAGGTGGTCTCCCATCCAAGCATTACCCAAGGTCAAGCCTGCTTAGCTTTTTAAATCAGGCTTGATCTGGCACTCTCATACCAGTACAACTAGAAGTGGAAACTGGATTGAAGGAAGTCCTATTTGACCAATTAAAATGATTTCTTTTTAATTCCTTAAAAAAAAATATATATATATATGAGGAATAAAACTGAAAAGCTTACTGGATCAGGTGGTCTCCCACCCATGCATTGCCCAGGGTCAAGCCTGCTTAGCTTTTTAAATCAGGCTTGATCTGGCACTCTCATACCAGTACAACTAGAAGTGGAAACTGGGTTGAAGGAAGTCCTATTTGGCTAATTAAAATGATTTATTTTTAATTTATTAAAAAAAAAATAATAATAAAAAAAACCTATATGAGGAATAAAACTGAACACCTTAAAGGATCAGGTGGTCTCCCATCCAAGGACTACCCAGGGTCAAGCCTGCTTAGCTTTCTAAATCAGGCTTGATCTGGCACTCTCATACCAGTACAACTAGAAGTGGAAACTGGGTTGACGGAAGTCCTATTTGACCAATTAAAATGATTTATTTTTAATTCATTTAAAAAAAAAAAAACTATATGAGGAAAAAAACTGAAAAGCTTAAAGGATCACGTGGTCTCCCATCCATGAACTACCCAGGGTCAAGCCTGCTTAGCTTTTTAAATCAGGCTTGATCTGGCACTCTCATACCAGTACAACTAGAAGTGGGAACTGGGTTGAAGGAAGTCCTATTTGACCAACTAAAATGATTTATTTTTAATTTATTTAAAAAAAAAAAAAAAAAAAAAAAAAAAAACCTATATGAGGAATAAGACTGAACACCTTAAAAGATCAGGTGGTCTCCCATCCAAGCACTACCCAGGGTCAAGCCTCCTTAGCTTTCTAAATCAGGCTAGATCTGGCACTCTCATACCAGTACAACTAGAAGTGGAAACTAGGTTGAAGGAAGTCCTATTTGACCAATTAAAATAATTTATTTTTAATAAAAAAAAAAATAAAAATAAAAAAAACCTATATGAGGAATAAAACTGAAAAGCTTAAAGGATTAGGTGGTCTCCCATCCATGAACTACCCAGGGTCAAGCCTGCTTAGCTTTTTAAATCAGGCTTGATCTGGCACTCTCATACCAGTACAACTAGAAGTGGAAACTGGGATGAAGGAAGTCCTATTTGACCAATTAAAATGATTTATTTTTAATTTATTTAAAAAAAAAGAAAAAACCTATATGAGAAATAAAACTGAACACCTTAAAGGATCAGGTGGTCTCCCATCCAAGCATTACCCAGGGTCAAGCCTGCTTAGCTTTATAAATCAGGCTTGATCTGGCACTCTCATACCAGTACAACTAGAAGTGGAAACTGGATTGAAGGAAGTCCTATTTGACCAATTAAAATGATTTATTTTTAATTCATTAATAAAAAAAAATATATATATATGAGGAATAAAACTGAAAAGCTTACTGGATCAGGTGGTCTCCCACCCATGCATTGCCCAGGGTCAAGCCTGCTTAGCTTTTTAAATCAGGCTTGATCTGGCACTCTCATACCAGTACAACTAGAAGTGGAAACTGGGTTGAAGGAAGTCCTATTTGACCAATTAAAATGATTTATTTTTTAATTCTTTTAAAAAAAAAAAAAAAAAAAAATTAAAAAAAAAAAAACTATATGAGGAATAAAACTGAACACCTTAAAAGATCAGGTGGTCTCCCATCCAAGCACTACCCAGGGTCAAGCCTGCTTAGCTTTCTAAATCAGGCTAGATCTGGCACTCTCATACCAGTACAACTAGAAGTGGGAACTGGGTTGAAGGAAGTCCTATTTGACCAACTAAAATGATTTATTTTTAAATTATTTAAAAAAAAAAAAAAAAAAAAAAAAAAAAAAAAAAAAAAAAACTATATGAGGATTAAAACTGAACACCTTAAAAGATCAGGTGGTCTCCCATCCAAGCACTACCCAGGGTCAAGCCTCCTTAGCTTTCTAAATCAGGCTAGATCTGGCACTCTCATACCAGTACAACTAGAAGTGGAAACTAGGTTGAAGGAAGTCCTATTTGACCAATTAAAATAATTTATTTTTAAAAAAAAAATAAAATAAAATAAAAAAAACCTATATGAGGAATAAAACTGAAAAGCTTAAAGGATTAGGTGGTCTCCCATCCATGAACTACCCAGGGTCAAGCCTGCTTAGCTTTTTAAATCAGGCTTGATCTGGCACTCTCATACCAGTACAACTAGAAGTGGAAACTGGGATGAAGGAAGTCCTATTTGACCAATTAAAATGATTTATTTTTAATTTATTTAAAAAAATAAAAAAAACCTATATGAGGAATAAAACTGAACACCTTAAAGGATCAGGTGGTCTCCCATCCAAGCATTACCCAAGGTCAAGCCTGCTTAGCTTTTTAAATCAGGCTTGATCTGGCACTCTCATACCAGTACAACTAGAAGTGGAAACTGGATTGAAGGAAGTCCTATTTGACCAATTAAAATGATTTCTTTTTAATTCCTTAAAAAAAAAAATATATATATATGAGGAATAAAACTGAAAAGCTTACTGGATCAGGTGGTCTCCCACCCATGCATTGCCCAGGGTCAAGCCTGCTTAGCTTTTTAAATCAGGCTTGATCTGGCACTCTCATACCAGTACAACTAGAAGTGGAAACTGGGTTGAAGGAAGTCCTATTTGGCTAATTAAAATGATTTATTTTTAATTTATTAAAAAAAAAATAATAATAAAAAAAACCTATATGAGGAATAAAACTGAACACCTTAAAGGATCAGGTGGTCTCCCATCCAAGGACTACCCAGGGTCAAGCCTGCTTAGCTTTCTAAATCAGGCTTGATCTGGCACTCTCATACCAGTACAACTAGAAGTGGAAACTGGGTTGACGGAAGTCCTATTTGACCAATTAAAATGATTTATTTTTAATTCATTTAAAAAAAAAAAAACTATATGAGGAAAAAAACTGAAAAGCTTAAAGGATCACGTGGTCTCCCATCCATGAACTACCCAGGGTCAAGCCTGCTTAGCTTTTTAAATCAGGCTTGATCTGGCACTCTCATACCAGTACAACTAGAAGTGGAAACTGGGTTAAAGGAAGTCCTATTTGACCAATTAAAATGATTTATTTTTAATTTATTTAAAATAAAAAAAAACCTATATGAGGAATAAAACTGAAAAGCTTAAATGATCAGGTGGTCTCCCACCCATGCACTACCCAGGGTCAAGTCTGCTTAGCTTTTTAAATCAGGCTTGATCTGGCACTTTCATAACAGTACAACTAGAAGTGGAAACTGGGTTAAAGGAAGTCCTATTTGACCAATTAAAATGATTTATTTTTAATTTATTAAAATAAATAAAAATAAATAAAAAAAACCATATGAGGAATAAAACTGAAAAGCTTAAAGGATCAGGTGGTCTCCCCTCCATGCACTACCCATGGTCAAGCCTACTTAGCTCTCTAAATCAGGCTTCATCTGGCACTCTCATACCAATACCACTAGAAGTGGAAACTGGGTTGAAGGAAGTCCTATTTGACCAATTAAAATGATTTATTTTTAATTTATTAAAAAAAAAAAAAAAAAAGAAAAACCTATATGAGGAATAAAACTGAAAAGCTTAAAGGATCAGGTGGTCTCCCATCCATGCACTACCCAGGGTCAAGCCTGCTTAGCTTTTTAAATCAGGCTTGATCTGGCACTCTCATACCAGTACAACTAGAAGTGAAAACTCGGTTGAAGGAAGTCCTATTTGACCAATTAAAATGATTTATTTTTACTTTATTTAAAAAAAAAAAAAAAAAAAAAAAAAAAAAAACATATGAGGAATAAAACTGAAAAGTTTTAAAGGATCAGGTGGTCTCCCATCCATGCACTACCCATGGTCAAGCCTGCTTAGCTTTCTAAATCAGGCTTGACCTGGCACTCCCACACCAGTACAACAAAAAGTGGAAACTGGGTTGAAGAAAGTCCTATTTGACCAATTAAAATGATTTATTTTTAATTTATTTAATAAAATAAAAAACCCATATGAGGAATAAAACTGAAAAGCTTAAAGGACCAGGTGGTCTCACATCCATGCACTACCCATGGTCAAGCCTGCTTAGCTTTCTAAATCAGGCTTGATCTGGCACTCTCATACCAGTACAACTAGAAGTGGAAACTGGGTTGAAGGAAGTCCAATTTGACCAATTAAAATGATTTATTTTTAAATAATTAAAAAAACAAAAAAAAAAACAATATGAGGAATAAAACTGAAAAGCTTAAAGGATCAGGTGGTCTCCCATCCATGCACTACCCAGGGTCAAGCTTGCTTAGCTTTTTAAATCAGGCTTGATCTGGCACTCTCATACCAGTACAATTAGAAGTGGAACCTGGGTTGAAGGAAGTCCTATTTGACCAATTAAAATGATTTATTTTTAATTTATTTTCTTTATTTAAAAAAAAAAAAAAAAAAAAAAAAAATATATATATATATATATATATATATATATATATATGAGGAATAAAACTGAAAAGCTTACAGGATCAGGTGGTCTCCCATCCAAGCACTAACCAGGGTCAAGCCTGCTTAGCTTTCTAAATCAGGCTTGATCTGGCACTCTCATACCAGTACAACTAAAAGTGGAAACTGGGTTGAAGGAAGTCCAATTTAACCCATTAAAAAGATTTATTTTTAAATAATTAAAAAAACAAAAATAAAACAATATGAGGAATAAAACTGAAAAGCTTAAAGGATCAGGTGGTCTCCCACTCATGCACTACCCAGGGTCAAGCCTGCTTAGCATTTTAAATCAGGCTTGATCTGGCACTCTCATACCAGTACAACTAGAAGTAGAAACTGGGTTGAAGGAAGTCCTATTTGACCAGTTAAAATGATTTATTTTTAATTTATTTAATAATAATAAAAAAAAACAATATGAGGAATAAAACTAAAAAGCTTAAATGATTATGTGGTCTCCCACCCATGCACTACCCAGGGTCAAGCCTGCTTAGCTTTTTAAATCAGGCTTGATCTGGCACTCTCATACCAGTACAACTAGAAGTGGAAACTGGGTTAAAGGAAGTCCAATTTGACCAATTAAAATGATTTATTTTTAAATAATTAAAAAAACAAAAAAAAAAAAACAATATGAGGAATAAAACTGAAAAGCTTAAAGGATCAGGTGGTCTCCCATCCATGCACTACCCAGGGTCAAGCTTGCTTAGCTTTTTAAATCAGGCTTGATCTGGCACTCTCATACCAGTACAATTAGAAGTGGAACCTGGGTTGAAGGAAGTCCTATTTGACCAATTAAAATGATTTATTTTTAATTTATTTTCTTTATTTAAAAAAAAAAAAAAATATATATATATATATATATATTATATATATATATATATATATATATATATATATATATGAGGAATAAAACTGAAAAGCTTACAGGATCAGGTGGTCTCCCACCCAAGCACTAACCAGGGTCAAGCCTGCTTAGCATTCTAAATCAGGCTTGATCTGGCACTCTCATACCAGTACAACTAAAAGTGGAAACTGGGTTGAAGGAAGTCCAATTTAACCCATTAAAAAGATTTATTTTTAAATAATTAAAAAAACAAAAATAAAACAATATGAGGAATAAAACTGAAAAGCTTAAAGGATCAGGTGGTCTCCCACTCATGCACTACCCAGGGTCAAGCCTGCTTAGCATTTTAAATCAGGCTTGATCTGGCACTCTCATACCAGTACAACTAGAAGTAGAAACTGGGTTGAAGGAAGTCCTATTTGACCAGTTAAAATGATTTATTTTTAATTTATTTAATAATAATAAAAAAAAACAATATGAGGAATAAAACTAAAAAGCTTAAATGATCAGGTGGTCTCCCACCCATGCACTACCCAGGGTCAAGCCTGCTTAGCTTTTTAAATCAGGCTTGATCTGGCACTCTCATACCAGTACAACTAGAAGTGGAAACTGGGTTAAAGGAAGTCCTATTTGACCAATTAAAATGATTTATTTTTAATTTATTTAAAATAAAAAAAAACTATATGAGGAATAAAACTGAAAAGCTTAAATGATCAGGTGGTCTCCCACCCATGCACTACCCAGGGTCAAGTCTGCTTAGCTTTTTAAATCAGGCTTGATCTGGCACTTTCATACCAGTACAACTAGAAGTGGAAACTGGGTTAAAGGAAGTCCTATTTGACCAATTAAAATGATTTATTTTTAATTAATTTAAAAAAAAAAAAAAAAAAAACTATATGAGGAAGAAAACTGAAAAGCTTAAAGGATCAGGTGGTCTCCCACCCATGCACTACCCAGGGACAAGCTTGCTTAGCTTTTTAAATCAGGCTTGATCTGGCACTCTCATACCAGTACAACTAGAAGTAGAAACTGGGTTGAAGGAAGTCCTATTTGACCAGTTAAAATGATTTATTTTTAATTTATTTAATAATAATAAAAAAAACTAATATGAGGAATAAAACTGAAAAGCTTAAATGATCAGGTGGTCTCCCACCCATGCACTACCCAGGGTCAAGCCTGCTTAGCTTTTTAAATCAGGCTTGATCTGGCACTTTCATACCAGTACAACTAGAAGTGGAAACTGGGTTAAAGGAAGTCCTATTTGACCAATTAAAATTATTTATTTTTAATTAATAAAAAAAAAAAAAAACTAATATGAGGAATAAAACTGAACAGCTTAAATGATCAGGTGGTCTCCCACCCATGCACTACCCAGGGTCAAGCCTGCTTAGCTTTTTAAATCAGGCTTGATCTGGCACTCTCATACCAGTACAACTAGAAGTAGAAACTCGGTTGAAGGAAGTCCTATTTGACCAATTAAAATGATTTATTTTTAATTCATTAAAAAAAAAAAAAAAAAAAAAAAACCTATATGAGGAATAAAACTGAAAAGCTTAAAGGATCAGGTGGTCTCCCATCCATGCACTACCCAGGGTCAAGCCTGCTTAGCTTTTTAAATCAGGCTTGATCTGGCACTCTCATACCAGTACAAGTAGAAGCTGAAACTCAGTTGAAGTAAGTCCTATTTGACCAATTAAAATGATTTATTTCTCCTAAAAAAAAAAAACTATATGAGAAATAATACAAAAGAGCTTACAGGATCAGGTGGTCTCCCATCCAACCACTACCCAGGGTCCAGCCTGCTTAGCTTTTTAAATCAGGCTTGATCTGGCACTCTCATACCAGTACAACTAAAAGTGGAAACTGGGTTGAAGGAAGTCCTATTTGACCAATTAAAATGATTTATTTTTAATTTATTAAAAAAAAAAAAAAAAAAAAAAAAAACATATGAGGAATAAAACTGAAAAGCTTAAAGGATCAGGTGGTCTCCCAACCATGCACTACCCATGGTCAAGCCTGCTTAGCTTTCTAAATCAGGCTTGATCAGGCACTCTCATACCAGTACAACTAGAAGTGGAAACTGGGTTGAAGGAAGTCCTATTTGACCAAATAAAATGATTTCTTTTTTATTTAAAAAAAAAAAAAAAACAATATGAGGAATAAAACTGAAAAGCTTGAAGGATCAGGTGGTCTCCCATCCATGCACTACCCAGGGTCAAGCCTGCTTAGCTTTTTAAATCAGGTTTGATCTGGCACTCTCATACCAGTACAACTAGAAGCTGAAACTCAGTTGAAGTAAGTCCTATTTGACCAATTAAAATGATTTATTTCTATTTAAAAAAAAAAAACTATATGAGAAATAAATCAGAAGAGCTTACAGGATCAGGTGGTCTCCCATCCAAGCACTACCCAGGGTCCAGCCTGCTTAGCTTCCTAAATCAGGCTTGATCTGGCACTCTCATACCAGTACAACTAGAAGTGGAAACTGGGTTGAAGGAAGTCCTATTTGACCAATTAAAATGATTCCTTTTTAATTTAAAAAAAAAAAAAAAAAAACAATATGAGGAATAAAACTGAAAAGCTTAATGGATCAGGTGGTCTCCCATCCATGCACTACCCAGGGTCAAGCCTGCTTAGCTTTTTAAATCAGGCTTGATCTGGCACTCTCATACCAGTACAACTAAAAGTGGAAACTGGGTTGAAGGAAGTCCTATTTGACCAATTAAAATGATTTATTTTTAATTTATTAAAAAATAAATAAATAAAAAAAAAAACATATGAGGAATAAAACTGAAAAGCTTAAAGGATCAGGTGGTCTCCCATCCATGCACTACCCAGGGTCAAGCCTGCTTAGCTTTTTAAATCAGGCTTGATCTGGCACTCTCATACCAGTACAAGTAGAAGCTGAAACTCAGTTGAAGTAAGTCCTATTTGACCAATTAAAATGATTTATTTCTCATAAAAAAAAAAAAAACTATATGAGAAATAAAACAAAAGAGCTTACAGGATCAGGTGGTCTCCCATCCAACCACTACCCAGGGTCCAGCCTGCTTAGCTTTTTAAATCAGGCTTGATCTGGCACTCTCATACCAGTACAACTAAAAGTGGAAACTGGGTTGAAGGAAGTCCTATTTGACCAATTAAAATGATTTATTTTTAATTTATTAAAAAAAAAAAAAAAAAAAAAAAAAAAACATATGAGGAATAAAACTGAAAAGCTTAAAGGATCAGGTGGTCTCCCAACCATGCACTACCCATGGTCAAGCCTGCTTAGCTTTCTAAATCAGGCTTGATCAGGCACTCTCATACCAGTACAACTAGAAGTGGAAACTGGGTTGAAGGAAGTCCTATTTGACCAAATAAAATGATTTCTTTTTTATTTAAAAAAAAAAAAAAAACAATATGAGGAATAAAACTGAAAAGCTTGAAGGATCAGGTGGTCTCCCATCCATGCACTACCCAGGGTCAAGCCTGCTTAGCTTTTTAAATCAGGTTTGATCTGGCACTCTCATACCAGTACAACTAGAAGCTGAAACTCAGTTGAAGTAAGTCCTATTTGACCAATTAAAATGATTTATTTCTATTTAAAAAAAAAAAAACTATATGAGAAATAAATCAGAAGAGCTTACAGGATCAGGTGGTCTCCCATCCAAGCACTACCCAGGGTCCAGCCTGCTTAGCTTCCTAAATCAGGCTTGATCTGGCACTCTCATACCAGTACAACTAGAAGTGGAAACAGGGTTAAAGGAAGTCCTATTTGACCAATTAAAATGATTTATTTTTAAAAAATTAAAAAAAAACAAAAAAAAAAAAACATGAGGAATAAAACTGAAAAGCTTAAAGGATCAGGTGGTCTCCCAACCATGCACTACCCATGGTCAAGCCTGCTTAGCTTTCTAAATCAGGCTTGATCTGGCACTCTCATACCAGTACAACTAGAAGTGGAAACTGGGTTGAAGGAAGTCCTATTTGACCAATTAAAATGATTTCTTTTTTATTTAAAAAAAAAAAAAAAACAATATGAGGAATAAAACTGAAAAGCTTAAGGGATCAGGTGGTCTCCCATCCATGCACTACCCAGGGTCAAGCCTGCTTAGCTTTTTAAATCAGGCTTGATCTGGCACTCTCATACCAGTACAACTAGAAGTAGAAACTCGGTTGAAGGAAGTCCTATTTGACCAATTAAAATGATTTATTTTTAATTTATTAAAATAAATAAAAATAAATAAAAAAAACCATATGAGGAATAAAACTGAAAAGCTTAAAGGATCAGGTGGTCTCCCATCCATGCACTACCCATGGTCAAGCCTACTTAGCTCTCTAAATCAGGCTTCATCTGGCACTCTCATACCAATACCACTAGAAGTGGAAACTGGGTTGAAGGAAGTCCTATTTGACCAATTAAAATGATTTATTTTTAATTTATTAAAAAAAAAAAAAAAAAAAAACACCCATATGAGGAATAAAACTGAAAAGCTTAAAGGATCAGGTGGTCTCCCATCCATGCACTACCCAGGGTCAAGCCTGCTTAGCTTTTTAAATCAGGCTTGATCTGGCACTCTCATACCAGTACAAGTAGAAGCTGAAACTCAGTTGAAGTAAGTCCTATTTGACCAATTAAAATGATTTATTTCTCTTATTAAAAAAAAAAAACTATATGAGAAATAAAACAAAAGAGCTTACAGGATCAGGTGGTCTCCCATCCAACCACTACCCAGGGTCCAGCCTGCTTAGCTTCCTAAATCAGGCTTGATCTGGCATTCTCATACCAGTACAACTAGAAGTGGAAACTCGGTTGAAGGAAGTCCTATTTGACCAATTAAAATGATTTATTTTTAATTTATTTAAAAAAAAAAAAAAAAAAAAAAAAACATGAGGAATAAAACTGAAAAGCTTAAAGGATCAGGTGGTCTCCCAACCATGCACTACCCATGGTCAAGCCTGCTTAGCTTTCTAAATCAGGCTTGATCTGGCACTCTCATACCAGTACAACTAGAAGTGGAAACTGGGTTGAAGGAAGTCCTATTTGACCAATTAAAATGATTTCTTTTTTATTAAAAAAAAAAAAAAAAAACAATATGAGGAATAAAACTGAAAAGCTTAATGGATCAGGTGGTCTCCCATCCATGCACTACCCAGGGTCAAGCCTGCTTAGCTTTTTAAATCAGGCTTGATCTGGCACTCTCATACCAGTACAACTAAAAGTGGAAACTGGGTTGAAGGAAGTCCTATTTGACCAATTAAAATGATTTATTTTTAATTTATTAAAAAAAAAAAAAAAAAAAAAAAAAACATATGAGGAATAAAACTGAAAAGCTTAAAGGATCAGGTGGTCTCCCAACCATGCACTACCCATGGTCAAGCCTGCTTAGCTTTCTAAATCAGGCTTGATCAGGCACTCTCATACCAATACAACTAGAAGTGGAAACTGGGTTGAAGGAAGTCCTATTTGACCAAATAAAATGATTTCTTTTTTATTTAAAAAAAAAAAAAAAACAATATGAGGAATAAAACTGAAAAGCTTGAAGGATCAGGTGGTCTCCCATCCATGCACTACCCAGGGTCAAGCCTGCTTAGCTTTTTAAATCAGGTTTGATCTGGCACTCTCATACCAGTACAACTAGAAGCTGAAACTCAGTTGAAGTAAGTCCTATTTGACCAATTAAAATGATTTATTTCTATTTAAAAAAAAAAAAACTATATGAGAAATAAATCAGAAGAGCTTACAGGATCAGGTGGTCTCCCATCCAAGCACTACCCAGGGTCCAGCCTGCTTAGCTTCCTAAATCAGGCTTGATCTGGCACTCTCATACCAGTACAACTAGAAGTGGAAACAGGGTTAAAGGAAGTCCTATTTGACCAATTAAAATGATTTATTTTTAAAAAATAAAAAAAAAACAAAAAAAAAAAAACATGAGGAATAAAACTGAAAAGCTTAAAGGATCAGGTGGTCTCCCAACCATGCACTACCCATGGTCAAGCCTGCTTAGCTTTCTAAATCAGGCTTGATCTGGCACTCTCATACCAGTACAACTAGAAGTGGAAACTGGGTTGAAGGAAGTCCTATTTGACCCATTAAAATGATTTCTTTTTTATTTAAAAAAAAAAAAAAAACAATATGAGGAATAAAACTGAAAAGCTTAAGGGATCAGGTGGTCTCCCATCCATGCACTACCCAGGGTCAAGCCTGCTTAGCTTTTTAAATCAGGCTTGATCTGGCACTCTCATACTAGTACAACTAAAAGTGGAAACTGGGTTGAAGGAAGTCCTATTTGACCAATTAAAATTATTTATTTTTAATTTATTAAAAAATAATAATAATAAAAAAACATATGAGGAATAAAACTGAAAAGCTTAAAGGATCAGGTGGTCTCCCAACCATGCACTACCCATGGTCAAGCCTGCTTAGCTTTCTAAATCAGGCTTGATCAGGCACTCTCATACCAGTACAACTAGAAGTGGAAACTGGGTTGAAGGAAGTCCTATTTGACCAAATAAAATGATTTCTTTTTTATTTAAAAAAAAAAAAAAAAACAATATGAGGAATAAAACTGAAAAGCTTAATGGATCAGGTGGTCTCCCATCCATGCACTACCCAGGGTCAAGCCTGCTGAGCTTTTTAAATCAGGCTTGATCTGTCACTCTCATACCAGTACAACTAGAAGCGGAAACTAGGTTAAAGGAAGTCCTATTTGACCAATTAAAATAATTTATTTTTAATTAAAAAAAAAAAAAACCTATATGAGGAATAAAACTGAAAAGCTTAAAGGATCAGGTGGTCTCCCATCCATGAACTACCCAGGGTCAAGCCTGCTTAGCTTTTTAAAACAAGCTTGATCTGGCACTCTCATACCAGTACAACTAGAAGTGGAAACTTGGTTGAAGGAAGTCCTATTTGACCAATTAAAATAATTTATTTTTAATTTAAAAAAAAAAAAAAAAAAAAAACCTATATGAGGAATAAAACTGAAAAGCTTAAAGGATCAGGTGGTCTCCCATCCAAGCACTACCCAGGGTCAAGCCTGCTTAGCTTTTTAAATCAGGCTTGATCTGGCACTCTCATACCAGTACAACTAGAAGTGGAAACTGGGTTGAAGGAAGTCCTATTTGACCAATTAAAATAATTTATTTTTAATTTAAAAAAAAAAAAAAAAAAAAAAAAAAACCTATATAAGGAATAAAACTGAACACCTTAAAAGATCAGGTGGTCTCCCCTCCAAGCACTACCCAGGGTCAAGCCTGCTTAGCTTTCTAAATCAGGCTAGATCTGGCACTCTCATACCAGTACAACTAGAAGTAGAAACTAGGTTAAAGGAAGTCCTATTTGACCAATTAAAATAATTTATTTTTAAGTTAAAAAAAAAAAAAAAAAAAAAAAAAACCTATATGAGGAATAAAACTGAAAAGCTTAAAGGATCAGGCGGTCTCCCATCCGTGAACTACCCAGGGTCAAGCCTGCTTAGCTTTTTAAAACAAGCTTGATCTGGCACTCTCATACCAATACAACTAGAAGTGGAAACTGGGGATGAAGGAAGTCCTATTTGACCAATTAAAATGATTTATTTTTAATTTATTAAAAAAAAAAGAAAAAACCTATATGAGGAATAAAACTTAACACCTTAAAGGATCAGGTGGTCTCCCATCCAAGCACTACCCAGGGTCAAGCCTGCTTAGCTTTCTAAATCAGGCTAGATCTGGCACTCTCATACCAGTACAACTAGAAGTGGAAACTAGGATGAAGGAAGTCCTATTTGACCAATTAAAATAATTTATTTTTAATAAGAAAAATAAATAAATAAAAATAACCTATATGAGGAATAAAACTGAAAAGCTTAAAGGATCAGGCGGTCTCCCATTCATGAACTTTCCAGGGTCAAGCCTGCTTAGCTTTTTAAATCAGGCTTGATCTGGCACTCTCATACTAGTACAACTAGAAGTGGAAACTGGGATGAAGGAAGTCCTATTTGACCAATTAAAATGAGTTATTTTTAATTTATTTAAAAAAAAAAAAACCTATATGAGGAATAAAACTGAACACCTTAAAGGTTCAGGTGGTCTCCCATCCAAGCATTACCCAGGGTCAAGCCTGCTTAGCTTTCTAAATCAGGCTTGATCAGGCACTCTCATACCAGTACAACTAGAAGTGGAAACTGGGTTGAAGGAAGTCCTATTTGACCAAATAAAATGATTTCTTTTTTATTTAAAAAAAAAAAAAAAAACAATATGAGGAATAAAACTGAAAAGCTTAATGGATCAGGTGGTCTCCCATCCATGCACTACCCAGGGTCAAGCCTGCTGAGCTTTTTAAATCAGGCTTGATCTGTCACTCTCATACCAGTACAACTAGAAGCGGAAACTAGGTTAAAGGAAGTCCTATTTGACCAATTAAAATAATTTATTTTTAATTAAAAAAAAAAAAAACCTATATGAGGAATAAAACTGAAAAGCTTAAAGGATCAGGTGGTCTCCCATCCATGAACTACCCAGGGTCAAGCCTGCTTAGCTTTTTAAAACAAGCTTGATCTGGCACTCTCATACCAGTACAACTAGAAGTGGAAACTTGGTTGAAGGAAGTCCTATTTGACCAATTAAAATAATTTATTTTTAATTTAAAAAAAAAAAAAAAAAAAAAAAAAACCTATATGAGGAATAAAACTGAAAAGCTTAAAGGATCAGGTGGTCTCCCATCCAAGCACTACCCAGGGTCAAGCCTGCTTAGCTTTTTAAATCAGGCTTGATCTGGCACTCTCATACCAGTACAACTAGAAGTGGAAACTGGGTTGAAGGAAGTCCTATTTGACCAATTAAAATAATTTATTTTTAATTTTAAAAAAAAAAAAAAAAAAAAAAAAAACCTATATAAGGAATAAAACTGAACACCTTAAAAGATCAGGTGGTCTCCCCTCCAAGCACTACCCAGGGTCAAGCCTGCTTAGCTTTCTAAATCAGGCTAGATCTGGCACTCTCATACCAGTACAACTAGAAGTAGAAACTAGGTTAAAGGAAGTCCTATTTGACCAATTAAAATAATTTATTTTTAAGTTAAAAAAAAAAAAAAAAAAAAAAAAAACCTATATGAGGAATAAAACTGAAAAGCTTAAAGGATCAGGCGGTCTCCCATCCGTGAACTACCCAGGGTCAAGCCTGCTTAGCTTTTTAAAACAAGCTTGATCTGGCACTCTCATACCAATACAACTAGAAGTGGAAACTGGGGATGAAGGAAGTCCTATTTGACCAATTAAAATGATTTATTTTTAATTTATTAAAAAAAAAAGAAAAAACCTATATGAGGAATAAAACTTAACACCTTAAAGGATCAGGTGGTCTCCCATCCAAGCACTACCCAGGGTCAAGCCTGCTTAGCTTTCTAAATCAGGCTAGATCTGGCACTCTCATACCAGTACAACTAGAAGTGGAAACTAGGATGAAGGAAGTCCTATTTGACCAATTAAAATAATTTATTTTTAATAAGAAAAATAAATGAATAAAAATAACCTATATGAGGAATAAAACTGAAAAGCTTAAAGGATCAGGCGGTCTCCCATTCATGAACTTTCCAGGGTCAAGCCTGCTTAGCTTTTTAAATCAGGCTTGATCTGGCACTCTCATACTAGTACAACTAGAAGTGGAAACTGGGATGAAGGAAGTCCTATTTGACCAATTAAAATGAGTTATTTTTAATTTATTAAAAAAAAAAAAAACCTATATGAGGAATAAAACTGAACACCTTAAAGGTTCAGGTGGTCTCCCATCCAAGCATTACCCAGGGTCAAGCCTGCTTAACTTTCTAAATCAGGCTTGATCTGGCACTCTCATACCAGTACAACTAGAAGTGGAAACTGGGATGAAGGAAGTCCTATTTGACCAATTAAAAAGATTTATTTTTAATTTATTTAAAAAAAAAAAAAAAAACCTATATGAGGAATAGAACAGAAGAGCTTACAGGATCAGGTGGTCTCCCATCCATGCACTATCCAGGGTCCAGCCTGCTTAGCTTCCTAAATCAGGCTTGATCTGGCACTCTCATACCAGTACAACTAGAATTGGAAACTGGGTTGAAGGAAGTCCTATTTGACCATTTAAAATGATTAATTTTTAATTTATAAAAAAAAAAAAAAAGTAATAAAAAAAAAACTATATGAGGAATAAAACTGAAAAGCTTAAAGGGTCAGGTGGTCTCCCATCCATGAACTACCCAGGGTCAAGCCTGCTTAGCTTTTTAAATCAGGCTTGATCTGGCACTCTCATACCAGTACAACTTGAAGTGGAAACTGTGTTGAAGGAAGTCCTGTTTGACCAATTAAAATGATTTATTTTTAATTTATTTTCTTTATTAAAAAAAAAAAAAAAAAAAAAAAAAATATGAGGAATAAAACTGAAAAGCTTACAGGATCAGGTGGTCTCCCATCCAAGCACTAACCAGGGTCAAGCCTGCTTAGCTTTCTAAATAAGGCTTAATCCGGCACTCTCATACCAGTACAACTAGAAGTGGGAACTGGGTTGAAGGAAGTCCTATTTGACCAATTAAAATGATTTATTTTTAATTTATTTAAAAAAATAAAAAAATAAAAAATAAAAAACTATATGAGGAATAAAACTGAAAAGCTTAAAGGGTCAGGTGGTCTCCCATCCATGAACTACCCAGGGTCAAGCCTGCTTAGCTTTCTAAATAAGGTTTAATCCGGCACTCTCATACCAGTACAACTAGAAGTGGAAACTGGGTTGAAGGAAGTCCAATTTGACCAATTAAAATGATTTATTTTTAATTTATTTAATAAAAATAAAATAAAAAAACAATATGAGGAATAAAACTGAAAAGCTTAAATGATCAGGTGGTCTCCCACCCATGCACTACCCAGGGTCAAGCCTGCTTAGCTTTTTAAATCAGGCTTGATCTGGCACTCTCATACCAGTACAACTAGAAGTAGAAACTGGGTTGAAGGAAGTCCTGTTTGACCAATTAAAATGATTTATTTTTAATTTATTAAAAAAAAAAAAAACTCTGTGAGGTATAAAACTGAAAAGCTTACTGGATCAGGTGGTCTCCCATCCAAGCACTAACCAGGGTCAAGCCTGCTTAGCTTTCTAAATCAGGCTTGATCTGGCACTCTCATAACAGTACAACTAGAAGTGGAAACTGGGTTGAAGGAAGTCCAATTTGACCAATTAAAATGATTTATTTTTAAATAATTAAAAAAAAAAAAAAAAAAACAATATGCGGAATAAAACTGAAAAGCTTAAATTATCAGGTGGTCTCCCATCCATGCACTACCCAGGGTCAAGCTTGCTTAGCTTTTTAAATCAGGCTTGATCTGGCACTCTCATACTAGTACAACTAGAAGCAGAAACTGGGTTGAAGGAAGTCCTATTTGACCAGTTAAAATAATTTATTTTTAATTTATTTAATAAAAATTAAAAAAAACCAATATGAGGAATAAAACTGAAAAGCTTAAATGATCAGGTGGTCTCCCACCCATGGTCAAGCCTGCTTAGCTTTTTAAATCAGGCGTAATCCGGCACTCTCATACCAGTACAACTAGAAGTGGAAACTGGGTTGAAGGAAGTCCTATTTGACCAATTAAAATGATTTATTTTTAATTTATTTAAAATAAATAAGAAAATAAAAAATAAAAAACTATATGAGGAATAAAACTGAAAAGCTTAAAGGGTCAGGTGGTCTCCCATCCATGAACTACCCAGGGTCAAGCCTGCTTAGCTTTCTAAATAATGTTTAATCCGGCACTCTCATACCAGTACAACTAGAAGTGGAAACTGGGTTGAAGGAAGTCCAATTTGACCAATTAAAATGATTTATTTTTAAATAATTAAAAAAACAAAAACAATATGAGGAATAAAACTGAAAAGCTTAAAGGATCAGGTGGTCTCCCATCCATGCACTACCCAGGGTCAAGCTTGCTTAGCTTTTTAAATCAGGCTTGATCTGGCACTCTCATACTAGTACAACTAGAAGCAGAAACTGGGTTGAAGGAAGTCCTATTTGACCAGTTAAAATGATTTAATTTTAATTTATTTAATAAAAATAAAAAAAAACCAATATGAGGAATAAAACTGAAAAGCTTAAATGATCAGGTGGTCTCCCACCCATGCACTACCCAGGGTCAAGCCTGCTTAGCTTTTTAAATCAGGCTTAATCCGGCACTCTCATACCAGTACAACTAGACGTGGAAACTGGGTTGAAGGAAGTCCTATTTGACCAATTAAAATGATTTATTTTTAATTTATTTAAAATAAATAAAAAAATAAAAAATAAAAAACTATATGAGGAATAAAACTGAAAAGCTTAAAGGGTCAGGTGGTCTCCCATCCATGAACTACCCAGGGTCAAGCCTGCTTAGCTTTCTAAATAAGGTTTAATCCGGCACTCTCATACCAGTACAACTAGAAGTGGAAACTGGGTTGAAGGAAGTCCAATTTGACCAATTAAAATGATTTATTTTTCAATAATTAAAAAAACAAAAAAAAAAAATATGAGGAATAAAACTGAAAAGCTTAAAGGATCAGGTGGTCTCCCATCCATGCACTACCCAGGGTCAAGCTTGCTTAGCTTTTTAAATCAGGCTTGATCTGGCACTCTCATACCAGTACAACTAGAAGTAGAAACTGGGTTGAAGGAAGTCCTATTTAACCAGTTAAAATGATTTATTTTTAATTTATTTAATAAAAATAAAAATAAAACAATATGAGGAATAAAACTGAAAAGCTTAAATGATCAGGTGGTCTCCCACCCATGCACTACCCAGGGTCAAGCCTGCTTAGCTTTTTAAATCAGGCTTGATCTGGCACTCTCATACCAGTACAACTAGAAGTGGAAACTGGGTTGAAGGAAGTCCTGTTTGACCAATTAAAATGATTTATTTTTAATTTATTAAAAAAAACAAAAAAACTCTATGAGGTATAAAACTGAAAAGCTTACAGGATCAGTTGGTCTCCCATCCAAGCACTAACCAGGGTCAAGCCTGCTTAGCTTTCTAAATCAGGCTTGATCTGGCACTCTCATACCAGTACAACTAGAAGTAGAAACTCGGTTGAAGGAAGTCCTATTTGACCAATTAAAATGATTTATTTTTAAATAATAAAAAAAAAAAAAAAAACACCATATGAGGAATAAAACTGAAAAGCTTAAAGGAACAGGTGGTCTCCCATCCATGCACTACCCAGGGTCAAGCCTGCTTAGCTTTTTAAATCAGGCTTGATTTGGCACTCTCATACCAGTACAACTACAAGCGGAAACTCAGTTGAAGTAAGTCCTATTTGACCAATTAAAATAATTTATTTTTAATTTATTTTAAAAAAAAAATAATAAAAAAACATATGAGGAATAAAACTGAAAAGCTTAAAGGATCAGGTGGTCTCCCAACCATGCACTACCCATGGTCAAGCCTGCTTAGCTTTCTAAATCAGGCTTGATCAGGCACTCTCATACCAGTACAACTAGAAGTGGAAACTGGGTTGAAGGAAGTCCTATTTGACCAAATAAAATGATTTCTTTTTTATTTAAAAAAAAAAAAAAAAACAATATGAGGAATAAAACTGAAAAGCTTAAAGGATCAGGTGGTCTCCCATCCATGCACTACCCAGGGTCAAGCGTGCTTAGCTTTTTAAATCAGGTTTGATCTGGCACTCTCATACCAGTACAACTAGAAGCTGAAACTCAGTTGAAGTAAGTCCTATTTGACCAATTAAAATGATTTATTTCTATTTAAAAAAAAAAAAACTATATGAGAAATAAAACAGAAGAGCTTACAGGATCAGGTGGTCTCCCATCCAAGCACTACCCAGGGTCCAGCCTGCTTAGCTTCCTAAATCAGGCTTGATCTGGCATTCTCATACCAGTACAACAAAAAGTGGAAACTGGGTTGAAGAAAGTCCTATTTGACCAATTAAAATGATTTATTTTTAATTTATTTAATAATAATTAAAAAAAACCAATATGAGGAATAAAACTGAAAAGCTTAAATGATTAGGTGGTCTCCCACCCATGCACTACCCAGGGTCAAGCCTGCTTAGCTTTTTAAGTCAGGCTTGATCTGGCACTCTCATACCAGTACAACTAGAAGTGGAAACAGGGTTAAAGGAAGTCCTATTTGACCAATTAAAATGATTTATTTTTAAAAAATTAAAAAAAAAAAAAAAAAAAAAAAAAACATAAGGAATAAAACTGAAAAGCTTAAAGGATCAGGTGGTCTCCCAACCATGCACTACCCATGGTCAAGCCTGCTTAGCTTTCTAAATCAGGCTTGATCTGGCACTCTCATACCAGTACAACTAGAAGTGGAAACTCAGTTGAAGTAAGTCCTATTTGACCAATTAAAATGATTTATTTCTATTTAAAAAAAAAAAAACTATATGAGAAATAAAACAGAAGAGCTTACAGGATCAGGTGGTCTCCCATCCAAGCACTACCCAGGGTCCAGCCTGCTTAGCTTCCTAAACCAGGCTTGACCTGGCACTCCCACACCAGTACAACAAAAAGTGGAAACTGGGTTGAAGAAAGTCCTATTTGACCAATTAAAATGATTTATTTTTAATTTATTTAATAATAATTAAAAAAAACCAATATGAGGAATAAAACTGAAAAGCTTAAATGATTAGGTGGTCTCCCACCCATGCACTACCCAGGGTCAAGCCTGCTTAGCTTTTTAAGTCAGGCTTGATCTGGCACTCTCATACCAGTACAACTAGAAGTGGAAACAGGGTTAAAGGAAGTCCTATTTGACCAATTAAAATGATTTATTTTTAAAAATTAAAAAAAAAAAAAAAAAACATAAGGAATAAAACTGAAAAGCTTAAAGGATCAGGTGGTCTCCCAACCATGCACTACCCATGGTCAAGCCTGCTTAGCTTTCTAAATCAGGCTTGATCTGGCACTCTCATACCAGTACAACTAGAAGTGGAAACTGGGTTGAAGGAAGTCCTGTTTGACCAATTAAAATGATTTCTTTTTTATTAAAAAAAAAAAAAAAAACAATATGAGGAATAAAACTGAAAAGCTTAATGGATCAGGTGGTCTCCCATCCATGCACTACCCAGGATCAAGCCTGCTTAGCTTTTTAAATCAGGCTTGATCTGGCACTCTCATACCAGTACAACTAAAAGTGGAAACTGGGTTGAAGGAAGTCCTATTTGACCAATTAAAATGATTTATTTTTAATTTATTTAAAAAAATAATAATAAAAAAACATATGAGGAATAAAACTGAAAAGCTTAAAGGATCAGGTGGTCTCCCAACCATGCACTACCCATGGTCAAGCCTGCTTAGCTTTCTAAATCAGGCTTGATCAGGCACTCTCATACCAGTACAACTAGAAGTGGAAACTGGGTTGAAGGATGTCCTATTTGACCAATTAAAATAATTTATTTTTAATAAAAAAAAAAAAAAAACCTATATGAGGAATAAAACTGAAAAGCTTAAAGGATCAGGTGGTCTCCCATCCATGAACTACCCAGGGTCAAGCCTGCTTAGCTTTTTAAAACAAGCTTGATCTGGCACTCTCATACCAGTACAACTAGAAGTGGAAACTGGGTTGAAGGAAGTCCTATTTGACCAATTAAAATAATTTATTTTTAATTTAAAAAAAAAAAAAAACCTATATGAGGAATAAAACTGAAAAGCTTAAAGGATCAGGTGGTCTCCCATCCAAGCACTACCCAGGGTCAAGCCTGCTTAGCTTTCTAAATCAGGCTAGATCTGGCACTCTCATACCAGTACAACTAGAAGTGGAAACTAGGTTAAAGGAAGTCCTATTTGACCAATTAAAATAATTTATTTTTAATTTAAAAAAAAAAAAAAAAAAAAAAAACCTATATGAGGAATAAAACTGAACACCTTAAAAGATCAGGTGGTCTCCCGTCCAAGCTCTACCCAGGGTCAAACCTGCTTAGCTTTCTAAATCAGGCTAGATCTGGCACTCTCATACCAGTACAACTAGAAGTGGAAACTAGGATGAAGGAAGTCCTATTTGACCAATTAAAATAATTTATTTTTAATAAGAAAAATAAATAAATAAAAATAACCTATATGAGGAATAAAACTGAAAAGCTTAAAGGATCAGGCGGTCTCCCATTCATGAACTTCCCAGGGTCAAGCCTGCTTAGCTTTTTAAATCAGGCTTGATCTGGCACTCTCATACTAGTACAACTAGAAGTGGAAACTGGGATGAAGGAAGTCCTATTTGACCAATTAAAATGAGTTATTTTTAATTTATTTAAAAAAAAAAAACCTATATGAGGAATAAAACTGAACACCTTAAAGGTTCAGGTGGTCTCCCATCCAAGCACTACCCAGGGTCAAGCCTGCTTAACTTTCTAAATCAGGCTTGATCTGGCACTCTCATACCAGTACAACTAGAAGTGGAAACTGGGATGAAGGAAGTCCTATTTGACCAATTAAAATGATTTATTTTTAATTTATTTAAAAAAAAAAAAAACCCTATATGAGGAATACAACAGAAGAGCTTACAGGATCAGGTGGTCTCCCATCCATGCACTACCCAGGGTCCAGCCTGCTTAGCTTCCTAAATCAGGCTTGATCTGGCACTCTCATACCAGTACAACTAGAATTGGAAACTGGGTTGAAGGAAGTCCTATTTGACCATTTAAAATGATTAATTTTTAATTTATTAAAAAAAAAAAAAGTAATAAAAAAAAAACTATATGAGGAATAAAACTGAAAAGCTTAAAGGGTCAGGTAGTCTCCCATCCATGAACTACCCAGGGTCAAGCCTGCTTAGCTTTTTAAATCAGGCTTGATCTGGCACTCTCATACCAGTACAACTAGAAGTGGAAACTGTGTTGAAGGAAGTCCTGTTTGACCAATTAAAATGATTTATTTTTAATTTATTTAATAAAAATAAAAAAAAACCAATATGAGGAATAAAACTGAAAAGCTTAAATGATCAGGTGGTCTCCCACCCATGGTCAAGCCTGCTTAGCTTTTTAAATCAGGCTTAATCCGGCACTCTCATACCAGTACAACTAGAAGTGGAAACTGGGTTGAAGGAAGTCCTATTTGACCAATTAAAATGATTTATTTTTAATTTATTTAAAATAAATAAAAAAATAAAAAATAAAAAACTATATGAGGAATAAAACTGAAAAGCTTAAAGGGTCAGGTGGTCTCCCATCCATGAACTACCCAGGGTCAAGCCTGCTTAGCTTTCTAAATAAGGTTTAATCCGGCACTCTCATACCAGTACAACTAGAAGTGGAAACTGAGTTGAAGGAAGTCCAATTTGACCAATTAAAATGATTTATTTTTAAATAATTAAAAAAAAAAACAATATGAGGAATAAAACTGAAAAGCTTAAAGGATCAGGTGGTCTCCCATCCAGGCACTACCCAGGGTCAAGCTTGCTTAGCTTTTTAAATCAGGCTTGATCTGGCACTCTCATACCAGTACAACTAGAAGTAGAAACTGGGTTGAAGGAAGTCCTATTTGACCAGTTAAAATGATTTATTTTTAATTTATTTAATAAAAATAAAAATAAAACAATATGAGGAATAAAACTGAAAAGCTTAAATGATCAGGTGGTCTCCCACCCATGCACTACCCAGGGTCAAGCCTGCTTAGCTTTTTAAATCAGGCTTGATCTGGCACTCTCATACCAGTACAACTAGAAGTGGAAACTGGGTTGAAGGAAGTCCTGTTTGACCAATTAAAATGATTTATTTTTAATTTATGAAAAAAAAAAAAAAACTCTATGAGGTATAAAACTGAAAAGCTTACAGGATCAGGTGGTCTCCCATCCAAGCACTAACCAGGGTCAAGCCTGCTTAGCTTTCTAAATCAGGCTTGATCTGGCACTCTCATAACAGTACAACTAGAACTGGAAACTGGGTTGAAGGAAGTCCTATTTGACCAATTAAAATGATTTATTTTTAATTTATTTAAAATAAATAAAAAAATAAAAAATAAAAAACTATATGAGGAATAAAACTGAAAAGCTTAAAGGGTCAGGTGGTCTCCCATCCATGAACTACCCAGGGTCAAGCCTGCTTAGCTTTCTAAATAAGGTTTAATCCGGCACTCTCATACCAGTACAACTAGAAGTGGAAACTGGGTTGAAGGAAGTCCAATTTGACCAATTAAAATGATTTATTTTTAAATAATTAATAAAACAAAAAAAAAACAATATGAGGAATAAAACTGAAAAGCTTAAAGGATCAGGTGGTCTCCCATCCATGCACTACCCAGGGTCAAGCTTGCTTAGCTTTTTAAATCAGGCTTGATCTGGCACTCTCATACCAGTACAACTAGAAGTAGAAACTGGGTTGAAGGAAGTCCTATTTGACCAGTTAAAATGATTTATTTTTAATTTATTTAATAAAAATAAAAATAAAACAATATGAGGAATAAAACTGAAAAGCTTAAATGATCAGGTGGTCTCCCACCCATGCACTACCCAGGGTCAAGCCTGCTTAGCTTTTTAAATCAGGCTTGATCTGGCACTCTCATACCAGTACAACTAGAAGTGGAAACTGGGTTGAAGGAAGTCCTGTTTGACCAATTAAAATGATTTATTTTTAATTTATTAAAAAAAAAAAAAAAACTCTATGAGGTATAAAACTGAAAAGCTTACAGGATCAGGTGGTCTCCCATCCAAGCACTAACCAGGGTCAAGCCTGCTTAGCTTTCTAAATCAGGCTTGATCTGGCACTCTCATACCAGTACAACTAGAAGTAGAAACTCGGTTGAAGGAAGTCCTATTTGACCAATTAAAATGATTTATTTTTAAATAATAAAAAAAAAAAAAAAAACACCATATGAGGAATAAAACTGAAAAGCTTAAAGGAACAGGTGGTCTCCCATCCATGCACTACCCAGGGTCAAGCCTGCTTAGCTTTTTAAATCAGGCTTGATTTGGCACTCTCATACCAGTACAACTAGAAGCGGAAACTCAGTTGAAGTAAGTCCTATTTGACCAATTAAAATAATTTATTTCTATTTGAAAAAAAAAAAAAACAAATGAGAAATAAAACAGAAGAGCTTACAGGATCAGGTGGTCTCCCATCCAAGCACTACCCAGAGTCCAGCCTGCTTAGCTTCCTAAATCAGGCTTGATCTGGCACTCTCATACCAGTACAACTAGAGTTGGAAACTGGGTTGAAGGAAGTCCAATTTGACCAATTAAAATGATTTATTTTTAAATAATTAGAAAAACAAAAGAAAAACAATATGAGGAATAACACTGAAAAGCTTAAAGGATCAGGTGGTCTCCCATCCATGCACTACCCAGGGTCAAGCTTGCTTAGATTTTTAAATCAGGCTTGACCTGGCACTCTCATACCAGTACAACTAGAAGTAGAAACTGGGTTGAAAAAAGTCCTATTTGACCAGTTAAAATGATTTATTTTTAATTTATTTAATAATAATAAAAAAAAACCAATATGAGGAATAAAACTGAAAAGCTTAAATGATCAGGTGGTCTCCCACCCATGCACTACCCAGGGTCAAGCCTGCTTAGCTTTTTAAATCAGGCTTGATCTGGCACTCTCATACCAGAACAACTAGGAGTGGAAACTCAGTTGAAGTAAGTCCTATTTGACCAATTAAAATGATTTATTTTTTTAATTAAAATAAATAAATAAAAAAAAATAACCTATATGAGGAATAAAACTGAAAAGCTTAAAGGATCAGGTGGTCCCCCATCCATGAACTACCCAGGGTCAAGCCTGCTTAGCTTTTTAAATCAGGCTTGATCTGGCACTCTCATACCAGGACAACTAGAAGTGGAAAGTGGGATGAAGGAAGTCCTATTTGACCAATTAAAATGATTTATTTTTAATTTATTTAAAAAAAAAAAACCTATATGAGGAATAAAACTGAACACCTTAAAGGATCAGGTGGTCTCCCATCCAAGCATTACCCAGGGTCAAGCCTGCTTAGCTTTTTAAATCAGGCTTGATGTGGCACTCTCATACCAGTACAAATAGAAGTGGAAACTGGGTTGAAGGAAGTCCTATTTGACCAATTAAAATGATTTATTTTTAATTTTTTTTAAAAAAAAGAAAAAACCTATATGAGGAATAAAACTGAACACCTTAAAGGATCAGGTGGTCTCCCATCCAAGCACTACCCAGGGTCAAGCCTGCTTAGCTTTCTAAATCAGGCTTGATCTGGCACTCTCATACCAGTACAACTAGAAGTGGAAACTGGGTTGAAGGAAGTCCTATTTGACCAACTAAAATGATTTATTTTTAATTTATTTAAAAAAAAAAAAAAAAAACCTACATGAGGAATAAAACTGAACACCTTAAAAGATCAGGTGGTCTCCCATCCAAGCACTACCCAGGGTCAAGCCTGCTTAGCTTTCTAAATCAGGCTAGATCTGGCACTCTCATACCAGTACAACTAGAAGTGGAAACTGGGTTGAAGGAAGTCCTATTTGACCAATTAAAATAATTTATTTTTAATAACAAAAAAATAAAAAAAATAAATAACCTATATGAGGAATAAAACTGAAAAGCTTAAAGGATCAGGTGGTCTCCCATCCATGAACTACCCAGGGTCAAGCCTGCTTAGCTTTTTAAATCAGGCTTGATCTGGCACTCTCATACCAGGACAACTAGAAGTGGAAACTGGGATGAAGGAAGTCCTATTTGACCAATTAAAATGATTTATTTTTAATTTATTAAAAAAAAAAAACCTATATGAGGAATAAAACTGAACACCTTAAAGGATCAGGTGGTCTCCCATCCAAGCATTACCCAGGGCCAAGCCTGCTTAGCTTTTTAAATCAGGCTTGATCTGGCACTCTCATACCAGTACAACTAGAATTGGAAACTGGGTTGAAGGAAGTCCTATTTGACCATTTAAAATGATTAATTTTTAATTTATTCAAAAAAGAAAAACTATATGAGGAATAAAACTGAAAAGCTTAAAGGGTCAGGTGGTCTCCCATCCATGAACTACCCAGGGTCAAGCCTGCTTAGCTTCCTAAATCAGGCTTGATCTGGCACTCTCATACCAGTACAACTAGAAGTGGAAACTGTGTTGAAAGAAGTCCTGTTTGACCAATTAAAATGATTTATTTTTAATTTATTTTCTTTATTTAAAAAAAAAAAAAAAAAAAAAAAAAATATGAGGAATAAAACTGAAAAGCTTACAGGATCAGGCGGTCTCCCATGCAAGCACTAACCAGGGTCAAGCCTGCTTAGCTTTCTAAATAAGGCTTAATCCGGCACTCTCATACCAGTACAACTAGAAGTGGAAACTGGGTTGAAGGAAGTCCTATTTGACCAATTAAAATGATTTATTTTTAATTTATTTTCTTTATTTATAAAAAAAAAAAAAAAAAAAAAAAAAAAAAAAAAAAACTATATGAGGAATAAAACTGAAAAGCTTACAGGATCAGGTGGTCTCCCATCCAAGCACTAACCAGGGTCAAGCCTGCTTAGCTTTCTAAATCAGGCTTGATCTGGCACTCTCATACCAGTACAACTAGAAGTGGAAACTGGGTTGAAGGAAGTCCAATTTGACCCATTAAAAAGATTTATTTTTAAATAATTAAAAAAACCAAAAAAAAAAAATATGAGGAATAAAACTGAAAAGCTTAAAGGATCAGGGGGTCTCCCATCCATGCACTCCCCAGGGTCAAGCTTGCTTAGCTTTTTAAATTAGGCTTAATCTGGCACTCTCATACCAGTACAACTAGAAGTAGAAACTGGGTTGAAGGAAGTCCTATTTGACCAGTTAAAATGATTTATTTTTAATTCATTTAATAAAAATAAAAAAAAAACAATATGAGGAATAAAACTGAAAAGCTTAAATGATCAGGTGGTCTCCCACACATGCACTACCCAGGGTCAAGCCTGCTTAGCATTTTAAATCAGGCTTGATCTGGCACTCTCATACCAGTACAACTAGAAGTAGAAACTGGGTTGAAGGAAGTCCTATTTGACCAGTTAAAATGATTTATTTTTAATTTATTTAATAATAATAAAAAAAAACCAATATGAGGAATAAAACTGAAAAGCTTAAAGGACCAGGTGGTCTCTCATCCATGCACTACCCATGGTCAAGCCTGCTTAGCTTTCTAAATCAGGCTTGATCTGGCACTCTCATACCAGTACAACTAGAAGTGGAAACTGGGTTGAAGGAAGTCCAATTTGACCAATTAAAATGATTTCTTTTTTATTTAAAAAAAAAAAAAAAACAATATGAGGAATAAAACTGAAAAGCTTAAAGGATCAGGTGGTCTCCCATCCATGCACTACCCAGGGTCAAGCCTGCTTAGCTTTTTAAATCAGGTTTGATCTGGCACTCTCATACCAGTACAACTAGAAGCTGAAACTCAGTCGAAATAAGTCCTATTTGACCAATTAAAATGATTTATTTCTATTAAAAAAAAAAAAACTATATGAGAAATAAAACAGAAGAGCTTACAGGATCAGGTGGTCTCCCATCCAAGCACAACCCAGGGTCCAGCCTGCTTAGCTTCCTAAGTCAGGCTTGATCTGGCATTCTCATACCAGTACAACTAGAAGTGGAAACTTGGTTGAAGGAAGTCCTATTTGACCAATTAAAATGATTTATTTTTAATTTATTTAAAAAAAAAAGAAAAAAAAAAACAATATGAGGAATAAAACTGAAAAGTTTTAAAGGATCAGGTGGTCTCCCATTCATGCACTACCCATGGTCAAGCCTGCTTAGCTTTCTAAACCAGGCTTGACCTGGCACTCCCACACCAGTACAACAAAAAGTGGAAACTGGGTTGAAGAAAGTCCTATTTGACCAATTAAAATGATTTATTTTTAATTTATTTAATAATAATTAAAAAAAACCAATATGAGGAATAAAACTGAAAAGCTTAAATGATTAGGTGGTCTCCCACCCATGCACTACCCAGGGTCAAGCCTGCTTAGCTTTTTAAGTCAGGCTTGATCTGGCACTCTCATACCAGTACAACTAGAAGTGGAAACAGGGTTAAAGGAAGTCCTATTTGACCAATTAAAATGATTTATTTTTAAAAATTTAAAAAAAAAAAAAAAAAAAAATCATGAGGAATAAAACTGAAAAGCTTAAAGGATCAGGTGGTCTCCCAACCATGCACTACCCATGGTCAAGCCTGCTTAGCTTTCTAAATCAGGCTTGATCTGGCACTCTCATACCAGTACAACTAGAAGTGGAAACTGTGTTGAAGGAAGTCCTGTTTGACCAATTAAAATGATTTATTTTTAATTTATTTAATAAAAATAAAAAAAAACCAATATGAGGAATAAAACTGAAAAGCTTAAATGATCAGGTGGTCTCCCACCCATGGTCAAGCCTGCTTAGCTTTTTAAATCAGGCTTAATCCGGCACTCTCATACCAGTACAACTAGAAGTGGAAACTGGGTTGAAGGAAGTCCTATTTGACCAATTAAAATGATTTATTTTTAATTTATTTAAAATAAATAAAAAAATAAAAAATAAAAAACTATATGAGGAATAAAACTGAAAAGCTTAAAGGGTCAGGTGGTCTCCCATCCATGAACTACCCAGGGTCAAGCCTGCTTAGCTTTCTAAATAAGGTTTAATCCGGCACTCTCATACCAGTACAACTAGAAGTGGAAACTGAGTTGAAGGAAGTCCAATTTGACCAATTAAAATGATTTATTTTTAAATAATTAAAAAAAAAAACAATATGAGGAATAAAACTGAAAAGCTTAAAGGATCAGGTGGTCTCCCATCCAGGCACTACCCAGGGTCAAGCTTGCTTAGCTTTTTAAATCAGGCTTGATCTGGCACTCTCATACCAGTACAACTAGAAGTAGAAACTGGGTTGAAGGAAGTCCTATTTGACCAGTTAAAATGATTTATTTTTAATTTATTTAATAAAAATAAAAATAAAACAATATGAGGAATAAAACTGAAAAGCTTAAATGATCAGGTGGTCTCCCACCCATGCACTACCCAGGGTCAAGCCTGCTTAGCTTTTTAAATCAGGCTTGATCTGGCACTCTCATACCAGTACAACTAGAAGTGGAAACTGGGTTGAAGGAAGTCCTGTTTGACCAATTAAAATGATTTATTTTTAATTTATGAAAAAAAAAAAAAAACTCTATGAGGTATAAAACTGAAAAGCTTACAGGATCAGGTGGTCTCCCATCCAAGCACTAACCAGGGTCAAGCCTGCTTAGCTTTCTAAATCAGGCTTGATCTGGCACTCTCATAACAGTACAACTAGAAGTGGAAACTGGGTTGAAGGAAGTCCTATTTGACCAATTAAAATGATTTATTTTTAATTTATTTAAAATAAATAAAAAAATAAAAAATAAAAAACTATATGAGGAATAAAACTGAAAAGCTTAAAGGGTCAGGTGGTCTCCCATCCATGAACTACCCAGGGTCAAGCCTGCTTAGCTTTCTAAATAAGGTTTAATCCGGCACTCTCATACCAGTACAACTAGAAGTGGAAACTGGGTTGAAGGAAGTCCAATTTGACCAATTAAAATGATTTATTTTTAAATAATTAATAAAACAAAAAAAAAACAATATGAGGAATAAAACTGAAAAGCTTAAAGGATCAGGTGGTCTCCCATCCATGCACTACCCAGGGTCAAGCTTGCTTAGCTTTTTAAATCAGGCTTGATCTGGCACTCTCATACCAGTACAACTAGAAGTAGAAACTGGGTTGAAGGAAGTCCTATTTGACCAGTTAAAATGATTTATTTTTAATTTATTTAATAAAAATAAAAATAAAACAATATGAGGAATAAAACTGAAAAGCTTAAATGATCAGGTGGTCTCCCACCCATGCACTACCCAGGGTCAAGCCTGCTTAGCTTTTTAAATCAGGCTTGATCTGGCACTCTCATACCAGTACAACTAGAAGTGGAAACTGGGTTGAAGGAAGTCCTGTTTGACCAATTAAAATGATTTATTTTTAATTTATTAAAAAAAAAAAAAAAACTCTATGAGGTATAAAACTGAAAAGCTTACAGGATCAGGTGGTCTCCCATCCAAGCACTAACCAGGGTCAAGCCTGCTTAGCTTTCTAAATCAGGCTTGATCTGGCACTCTCATACCAGTACAACTAGAAGTAGAAACTCGGTTGAAGGAAGTCCTATTTGACCAATTAAAATGATTTATTTTTAAATAATAAAAAAAAAAAAAAAAACACCATATGAGGAATAAAACTGAAAAGCTTAAAGGAACAGGTGGTCTCCCATCCATGCACTACCCAGGGTCAAGCCTGCTTAGCTTTTTAAATCAGGCTTGATTTGGCACTCTCATACCAGTACAACTAGAAGCGGAAACTCAGTTGAAGTAAGTCCTATTTGACCAATTAAAATAATTTATTTCTATTTGAAAAAAAAAAAAAACAAATGAGAAATAAAACAGAAGAGCTTACAGGATCAGGTGGTCTCCCATCCAAGCACTACCCAGAGTCCAGCCTGCTTAGCTTCCTAAATCAGGCTTGATCTGGCACTCTCATACCAGTACAACTAGAGTTGGAAACTGGGTTGAAGGAAGTCCAATTTGACCAATTAAAATGATTTATTTTTAAATAATTAGAAAAACAAAAGAAAAACAATATGAGGAATAACACTGAAAAGCTTAAAGGATCAGGTGGTCTCCCATCCATGCACTACCCAGGGTCAAGCTTGCTTAGCTTTTTAAATCAGGCTTGACCTGGCACTCTCATACCAGTACAACTAGAAGTAGAAACTGGGTTGAAAAAAGTCCTATTTGACCAGTTAAAATGATTTATTTTTAATTTATTTAATAATAATAAAAAAAAACCAATATGAGGAATAAAACTGAAAAGCTTAAATGATCAGGTGGTCTCCCACCCATGCACTACCCAGGGTCAAGCCTGCTTAGCTTTTTAAATCAGGCTTGATCTGGCACTCTCATACCAGAACAACTAGGAGTGGAAACTCAGTTGAAGTAAGTCCTATTTGACCAATTAAAATGATTTATTTTTTTAATTAAAATAAATAAATAAAAAAAAATAACCTATATGAGGAATAAAACTGAAAAGCTTAAAGGATCAGGTGGTCCCCCATCCATGAACTACCCAGGGTCAAGCCTGCTTAGCTTTTTAAATCAGGCTTGATCTGGCACTCTCATACCAGGACAACTAGAAGTGGAAAGTGGGATGAAGGAAGTCCTATTTGACCAATTAAAATGATTTATTTTTAATTTATTTAAAAAAAAAAAACCTATATGAGGAATAAAACTGAACACCTTAAAGGATCAGGTGGTCTCCCATCCAAGCATTACCCAGGGTCAAGCCTGCTTAGCTTTTTAAATCAGGCTTGATGTGGCACTCTCATACCAGTACAAATAGAAGTGGAAACTGGGTTGAAGGAAGTCCTATTTGACCAATTAAAATGATTTATTTTTAATTTTTTTAAAAAAAAAGAAAAAACCTATATGAGGAATAAAACTGAACACCTTAAAGGATCAGGTGGTCTCCCATCCAAGCACTACCCAGGGTCAAGCCTGCTTAGCTTTCTAAATCAGGCTTGATCTGGCACTCTCATACCAGTACAACTAGAAGTGGAAACTGGGTTGAAGGAAGTCCTATTTGACCAACTAAAATGATTTATTTTTAATTTATTTAAAAAAAAAAAAAAAAAACCTACATGAGGAATAAAACTGAACACCTTAAAAGATCAGGTGGTCTCCCATCCAAGCACTACCCAGGGTCAAGCCTGCTTAGCTTTCTAAATCAGGCTAGATCTGGCACTCTCATACCAGTACAACTAGAAGTGGAAACTGGGTTGAAGGAAGTCCTATTTGACCAATTAAAATAATTTATTTTTAATAACAAAAAAATAAAAAAAATAAATAACCTATATGAGGAATAAAACTGAAAAGCTTAAAGGATCAGGTGGTCTCCCATCCATGAACTACCCAGGGTCAAGCCTGCTTAGCTTTTTAAATCAGGCTTGATCTGGCACTCTCATACCAGGACAACTAGAAGTGGAAACTGGGATGAAGGAAGTCCTATTTGACCAATTAAAATGATTTATTTTTAATTTATTAAAAAAAAAAAACCTATATGAGGAATAAAACTGAACACCTTAAAGGATCAGGTGGTCTCCCATCCAAGCATTACCCAGGGCCAAGCCTGCTTAGCTTTTTAAATCAGGCTTGATCTGGCACTCTCATACCAGTACAACTAGAATTGGAAACTGGGTTGAAGGAAGTCCTATTTGACCATTTAAAATGATTAATTTTTAATTTATTCAAAAAAGAAAAACTATATGAGGAATAAAACTGAAAAGCTTAAAGGGTCAGGTGGTCTCCCATCCATGAACTACCCAGGGTCAAGCCTGCTTAGCTTCCTAAATCAGGCTTGATCTGGCACTCTCATACCAGTACAACTAGAAGTGGAAACTGTGTTGAAAGAAGTCCTGTTTGACCAATTAAAATGATTTATTTTTAATTTATTTTCTTTATTTAAAAAAAAAAAAAAAAAAAAAAAAAAAAAAAAAAAAACTATATGAGGAATAAAACTGAAAAGCTTACAGGATCAGGTGGTCTCCCATCCAAGCACTAACCAGGGTCAAGCCTGCTTAGCTTTCTAAATCAGGCTTGATCTGGCACTCTCATACCAGTACAACTAGAAGTGGAAACTGGGTTGAAGGAAGTCCAATTTGACCCATTAAAAAGATTTATTTTTAAATAATTAAAAAAACCAAAAAAAAAAAATATGAGGAATAAAACTGAAAAGCTTAAAGGATCAGGGGGTCTCCCATCCATGCACTCCCCAGGGTCAAGCTTGCTTAGCTTTTTAAATTAGGCTTAATCTGGCACTCTCATACCAGTACAACTAGAAGTAGAAACTGGGTTGAAGGAAGTCCTATTTGACCAGTTAAAATGATTTATTTTTAATTCATTTAATAAAAATAAAAAAAAAACAATATGAGGAATAAAACTGAAAAGCTTAAATGATCAGGTGGTCTCCCACTCATGCACTACCCAGGGTCAAGCCTGCTTAGCATTTTAAATCAGGCTTGATCTGGCACTCTCATACCAGTACAACTAGAAGTAGAAACTGGGTTGAAGGAAGTCCTATTTGACCAGTTAAAATGATTTATTTTTAATTTATTTAATAATAATAAAAAAAAACCAATATGAGGAATAAAACTGAAAAGCTTAAAGGACCAGGTGGTCTCTCATCCATGCACTACCCATGGTCAAGCCTGCTTAGCTTTCTAAATCAGGCTTGATCTGGCACTCTCATACCAGTACAACTAGAAGTGGAAACTGGGTTGAAGGAAGTCCAATTTGACCAATTAAAATGATTTCTTTTTTATTTAAAAAAAAAAAAAAAACAATATGAGGAATAAAACTGAAAAGCTTAAAGGATCAGGTGGTCTCCCATCCATGCACTACCCAGGGTCAAGCCTGCTTAGCTTTTTAAATCAGGTTTGATCTGGCACTCTCATACCAGTACAACTAGAAGCTGAAACTCAGTCGAAATAAGTCCTATTTGACCAATTAAAATGATTTATTTCTATTAAAAAAAAAAAAACTATATGAGAAATAAAACAGAAGAGCTTACAGGATCAGGTGGTCTCCCATCCAAGCACAACCCAGGGTCCAGCCTGCTTAGCTTCCTAAGTCAGGCTTGATCTGGCATTCTCATACCAGTACAACTAGAAGTGGAAACTTGGTTGAAGGAAGTCCTATTTGACCAATTAAAATGATTTATTTTTAATTTATTTAAAAAAAAAAGAAAAAAAAAAACAATATGAGGAATAAAACTGAAAAGTTTTAAAGGATCAGGTGGTCTCCCATTCATGCACTACCCATGGTCAAGCCTGCTTAGCTTTCTAAACCAGGCTTGACCTGGCACTCCCACACCAGTACAACAAAAAGTGGAAACTGGGTTGAAGAAAGTCCTATTTGACCAATTAAAATGATTTATTTTTAATTTATTTAATAATAATTAAAAAAAACCAATATGAGGAATAAAACTGAAAAGCTTAAATGATTAGGTGGTCTCCCACCCATGCACTACCCAGGGTCAAGCCTGCTTAGCTTTTTAAGTCAGGCTTGATCTGGCACTCTCATACCAGTACAACTAGAAGTGGAAACAGGGTTAAAGGAAGTCCTATTTGACCAATTAAAATGATTTATTTTTAAAAAATTAAAAAAAAAAAAAAAAAAAAATCATGAGGAATAAAACTGAAAAGCTTAAAGGATCAGGTGGTCTCCCAACCATGCACTACCCATGGTCAAGCCTGCTTAGCTTTCTAAATCAGGCTTGATCTGGCACTCTCATACCAGTACAACTAGAAGTGGAAACTGGGTTGAAGGAAGTCCTATTTGACCAATTAAAATGATTTATTTTTTATTTAAAAAAAAAAAAAAAACAATATGAGGAATAAAACTGAAAAGCTTAATGGATCAGGTGGTCTCCCATCCATGCACTACCCAGGGTCAAGCCTGCTTAGCTTTTTAAGTCAGGCTTGATCTGGCACTCTCATACCAGTACAACTAAAAGTGGAAACTGGGTTGAAGGAAGTCCTATTTGACCAATTAAAATGATTTATTTTTAATTTATTAAAAAAAAATAATAATAAAAAAACATATGAGGAATAAAACTGAAAAGCTTAAAGGATCAGGTGGTCTCCCAACCATGCACTACCCATGGTCAAGCCTGCTTAGCTTTCTAAATCAGGCTTGATCAGGCACTCTCATACCAGTACAACTAGAAGTGGAAACTGGGTTGAAGGAAGTCCTATTTGACCAAATAAAATGATTTCTTTTTTATTTAAAAAAAAAAAAAAAAACAATATGAGGAATAAAACTGAAAAGCTTAATGGATCAGGTGGTCTCCCATCCATGCACTACCCAGGGTCAAGCCTGCTTAGCTTTTTAAATCAGGCTTGATCTGGCACTCTCATACCAGTACAACTAAAAGTGGAAACTGGGTTGAAGGAAGTCCTATTTGACCAATTAAAATTATTTATTTTTAATTAAAAAAAAAAAAAAAAAAACTCTATGAGGAATAAAACTGAAAAGCTTACAGGATCAGGTGGTCTCCCATCCAAGCACTACCCAGGGTCAAGCCTGCGTAGCTTTCTAAATAAGGCTTAATCCGGCACTCTCATACCAGTACAACTAGAAGTGGAAACTGGGTTGAAGGAATTCCTATTTGACCAATTAAAAGGATTTTTTTTTTATTTATTTTCTTTATTTAAAAAAAAAAAAAAAAAAAAAAAAACTCTATGAGGAATAAAACAGAAGAGCTTACAGGATCAGGTCGTCTTCCATCCAAGCACTACCCAGGGTCAAGCCTGCATAGCTTTCTAAATAAGGCTTGATCCGGCACTCTCATACCAGTACAACTAGAAGTGGAACCTGGGTTGAAGGAAGTCCTATTTGACCAATTAAAATGATTTATTTTTTATTTATTTTCTTTATTTAAAAAAAAAAAAAAAAAAAAAAAAACTATATGAGGAATAAAACTGAAAAGCTTACAGGATCAGGTGGTCTCCCATCCAAGCACTAACCAGGGTCAAGCCTGCTTAGCTTTCTAAATCAGGCTTGATCTGGCACTCTCATACCAGTACAACTAGAAGTGGAAACTGGGTTGAAGGAAGTCCAATTTGACCCATTAAAAAGATTTATTTTTAAATAATTAAAAAAACAAAAAAAAAACAATATGAGGAATAAAACTGAAAAGCTTAAAGGATCAGGTGGTCTCCCATCCATGCACTCCGCAGGGTCAAGCTTGCTTAGCTTTTTAAATTAGGCTTAATCTGGCACTCTCATTCCAGTACAACTAGAAGTAGAAACTGGGTTGAAGGAAGTCCTATTTGACCAGTTAAAATGATTTATTTTTAATTCATTTAATAAAAAAAAAAAAAAAACAATATTAGGAATAAAACTGAAAAGCTTAAATGATCAGGTGGTCTCCCACCCATGCACTACCCAGGGTCAAGCCTGCTTAGCATTTTAAGTCAGGCTTGATCTGGCACTCTCATACCAGTACAACTAGAAGTGGAAACTGGGTTGAAGGAAGTCCTGTTTGACCAATTAAAATGATTAATTTTTAATTCATTTAATAAAAAAAAAAAAAAACCAATATGAGGAATAAAACTGAAAAGCTTAAATGATCAGGTGGTCTCTCACTCATGCACTACCCAGGGTCAAGCCTGCTTAGCATTTTAAATCAGGCTTGATCTGGCACTCTCATACCAGTACAACTAGAAGTAGAAACTGGGTTGAAGGAAGTCCTATTTGACCAGTTAAAATGATTTATTTTTAATTTTCTTTAATAATAATAAAAAAAAACCAATATGAGGAATAAAACTGAAAAGCTTAAATGATCAGGTGGTCTCCCACCCACGCACTACCCAGGGTCAAGCCTGCTTAGCTTTTTAAATCAGGCTTGATCTGGCACTCTTATACCAGTACAACTAGAAGCGGAAACTGGTTTGAAGGAAGTCCTATTTGACCAATTAAAATGATTTATTTTTAATTTATTTAAAAAAAAAAAAAAAACCTATATGAGGAATAAAACTGAACACCTTAAAAGATCAGGTGGTCTCCCATCCAAGCACTACCCAGGGTCAAGCCTGCTTAGCTTTCTAAATCAGCCTTGATCTGGCACTCTCATACCAGTACAACTAGAAGCTGAAACTCACTTGAAGTAAGTCCTATTTGACCAATTAAAATGATTTATTTCTATTTAAAAAAAAAAAAAAAAAAAAAAAAAAAAAAAAACCTATATGAGAAATAAAACAGAAGAGCTTACAGGATCAGGTGGTCTACCATCCAAGCACTACCCAGGGTCCAGCCTGCTTAGCTTCCTAAATCAGGCTTGATCTGGCATTCTCATACCAGTACAAATAGAAGTGGAAATTCAGATGAAGGAAGTCCTATTTGACCAATTAAAATGATTTATTTTTAATTTATAAAAAAAAAAAAAAAAAAAAAAAAAACCCATATGAGGAATAAAACTGAAAAATTTTAAAGGATCAGGTGGTCTCCCATCCATGCACTACCCATGGTCAAGCCTGCTTAGCTTTCTAAATCAGGCTTGACCTGGCACTCCCACACCAGTACAACTAGAAGTGGAAACTGGGTTGAAGAAAGTCGTATTTGACCAATTAAAATGATTTATTTTTAATTTATTTAAAAAAATAAAAAACCCATATGAGGAATAAAACTGAAAAGCTTAAAGGACCAGGTGGTCTCTCATCCATGCACTACCCATTGTCAAGCCTGCTTAGCTTTCTAAATCAGGCTTGATCTGGCACTCTCATACCAGTACCACTAGAAGTGGAAACTGGGTTGAAGGAAGTCCTATTTGACCAATTAAAATGATTTATTTTTAATTTATTTAAAAATATTAAAAATAATAAAAATAACCCATATGAGGAATAAAACTGAAAAGCTTAAAGGATCAGGTGGTCTCCCATCCATGCACTACCCATGGTCAAGCCTGCTTAGCTTTCTAAATCAGGCTTGACCTGGCACTCTCACACCAGTACAACTAGAAGTGGAAACTGGGTTGAAGGAAGTCCTATTTGACCAGTTAAAATGATTTATTTTTAATTTATTTAATAATAATAAAAAAAACCAATATGAGGAATAAAACTGAAAAGCTTAAATGATCAGGTGGTCTCCCACCCATGCACTACCCAGGGTCAAGCCTGCTTAGCTTTTTAAATCAGGCTTGATCCGGCACTCTCATACCAGTACAACTAGAAGTGGAAACTTGGTTGAAGGAAGTCCTATTTGACCAATTAAAATGATTTATTTTTAATTTATTTAAAATAAAAAAAAACCTATATGAGGAATAAAACTGAAAAGCTTAAAGGATCAGGTGGTCTCCCATCCATGCACTACCCATGGTCAAGCCTGCTTAGCTTTCTAAATCAGGCTTGACCTGGCACTCCCACACCAGTACAACTAGAAGTGGAAACTGGGTTGAAGAAAGTGCTATTTGACCAATTGAAATGATTTATTTTTAATTTATTTAAAAAAATAAAAAACCCATATGAGGAATAAAACTGAAAAGCTTAAAGGACCAGGTGGTCTCTCATCCATGCACTACCCATGGTCAAGCCTGCTTAGCTTTCTAAATCAGGCTTGATCTGGCACTCTCATACCAGTACAACTAGAAGTGGAAACTGGGTTGAAGGAAGTCCTATTTGACCAATTAAAATGATTTATTTTTAATTTATTTAAAAAAATAAAAAACCCATATGTGGAATAAAACTGAAAAGCTTAAAGGATCAGGTGGTCTCCCATCCAAGCACTACCCAGGGTCAAGCCTGCTTAGCTTTCTAAATCAGGCTTGATCTGGCACTCTCATACCAGTACAACTAGAGGTGGAAACTGGGTTGAAGGAAGTCCTATTTGACCAGTTAAAATGATTTATTTTTAATTTATTTAATAATAATTAAAAAAAAAAACAATATGAGGAATAAAACTGAAAAGCTTAAATGATCAGGTGGTCTCCCATCCATGAACTACCCAGGGTCAAGCCTGCTTAGCATTTTAAATCAGGCTTGATCTGGCACTCTCATACCAGTACAACTAGAAGTGGAAACTTGGTTGAAGGAAGTCCTATTTGACCAATTAAAATGATTTATTTTTAATTTATTAAAAAAAAAAAAAAAAAATATGAGGAATAAAACTGAAAAGCTTAAATGATCAGGTGGTCTCCCACCCACGCACTACCCAGGGTCAAGCCTGCTTAGCTTTTTAAATTAGGCTTGATCTGGCACTCTCATACCAGTACAACTAGAAGCGGAAACTGGTTTGAAGGAAGTCCTATTTGACCAATTAAAATGATTTATTTTTAATTTATTTAAAAAAAAAAAAAAAACCTATATGAGGAATAAAACTGAACACCTTAAAAGATCAGGTGGTCTCCCATCCAAGCACTACCCAGGGTCAAGCCTGCTTAGCTTTCTAAATCAGGCTTGATCTGGCACTCTCATACCAGTACAACTAGAGGTGGAAACTGGGTTGAAGGAAGTCCTATTTGACCAGTTAAAATGATTTATTTTTAATTTATTTAATAATAATTAAAAAAAAAAACAATATGAGGAATAAAACTGAAAAGCTTAAATGATCAGGTGGTCTCCCATCCATGAACTACCCAGGGTCAAGCCTGCTTAGCATTTTAAATCAGGCTTGATCTGGCACTCTCATACCAGTACAACTAGAAGTGGAAACTTGGTTGAAGGAAGTCCTATTTGACCAATTAAAATGATTCATTTTTAATTTATTTTAAAAAAAAAAAAAAAACATATGAGGAATAAAACTGACCACCTTAAAGGATCAGGTGGTCTCCCATCCATGCACTACCCATGGTCAAGCCTACTTAGCTCTCTAAATCAGGCTTCATCTGGCACTCTCATACCAGTACAACTAGAAGTGTAAACTGGGTTAAAGGAAGTCCTATTTGACCAATTAAAATGATTTATTTTTAATTAATTAAAAAAAAAAAAAAAAAAAAAACCTATATGAGGAATAAAACTGAAAAGCTTAAAGGATCAGGTGGTCTCCCATCCATGCACTACCCAGGGTCAAGCCTGCTTAGCTTTTTAAATCAGGCTTGATCTGGCACTCTCATACCAGTACAACTAGAAGCGGAAACTCAGTTGAAGTAAGTCCTATTTGACCAATTAAAATGATTTATTTCTATTTAAAAAAAAAAAAAAAAAAAAAAAAAACATATGAGAAATAAAACAGAAGAGCTTACAGGATCAGGTGGTCTCCCATCCAAGCACTACCCAGGGTCCAGCCTGCTTAGCTTCCTAAATCAGGCTTGATTCGGCACTCTCATACCAGTACAACTAGAAGTGGAAACTGGGTTGAAGGAAGTCCTATTTGACCAATTAAAATGATTTATTTTTAATTTATTTAAAGAAATAAAAAAATAAAATAAAAACTATATGAGGAATAAAACTGAAAAGCTTAAAGGGTCAGGTGGTCTCCCATCCATGAACTACCCAGGGTCAAGCCTGCTTAGCTTTTTAAATCAGGCTTGATCTGGCACTCTCATACAAGTACAACTAGAAGTGGAAACTGGGTTGAAGGAAGTCCTGTTTGACCAATTAAAATGATTTATTTTTAATTTATTAAAAAAAAAAAAAAAAAAAAACTCTATGAGGAACAAAACTGAAAAGCTTACAGGATCAGGTGGTCTCCCATCCAAGCACTACCCAGGGTCAAGCCTGCGTAGCTTTCTAAATAAGGCTTGATCCGGCACTCTCATACCAGTACAACTAGAAGTGGAACCTGGGTTGAAGGAAGTCCTATTTGACCAATTAAAATGATTTATTTTTAATTTATTTTCTTTATTTAAAAAAAAATAAAAATAAAAATAAAAAAAATAAAAAAACTATATGAGGAATAAAACTGAAAAGCTTACAGGATCAGGTGGTCTCCCATCCAAGCACTAACCAGGGTCAAGCCTGCTTAGCTTTCTAAATCAGGCTTGATCTGGCACTCTCATACCAGTACAACTAGAAGTGGAAACTGGGTTGAAGGAAGTCCAATTTGACCCATTAAAAAGATTTTTTTTTAAATAATTAAAAAAACAAAAAAAAAAAACAATATGAGGAATAAAACTGAAAAGCTTAAAGGATCAGGTGGTCTCCCATCCATGCACTACCCAGGGTCAAGCTTGCTTAGCTTTTTAAATCAGGCTTAATCTGGCACTCTCATACCAGTACAACTAGAAATAGAAACTGGGTTGAATGAAGTCCTATTTGACCAGTTAAAATGATTTATTTATAATTCATTTAATAAAAATAAAAAAAAAACAATATGAGGAATAAAACTGAAAAGCTTAAATGATTAGGTGGTCTCCCACCCATGCACTACCCAAGGTGAAGCCTGCTTAGCTTTTTAAATCAGGCTTGATCTGGCACTCTCATACCAGTACAACTAGAAGTGGAAACTGGGTTGAAGGAAGTCCTATTTGACCAATTAAAATGATTTATTTTTAATTTATTAAAAAAAATAATTATAAAAAAAAACCATATGAGGAATAAAACTGAAAAGCTTAAATGATCAGGTGGTCTCCCATCCATGCACTACCCATGGTCAAGCCTGCTTAGCTTTCTAAATCAGGCTGGACCTGGCACTCTCACACCAGTACAACTAGAAGTGGAAACTGGGTTGAAGGAAGTCCTATTTGACCAATTAAAATGATTTATTTTTAATTTATTAAAAAAAAAAAAAAAAAAAAACCCATATGAGGAATAAAACTGAAAAGCTTAAAGGATCAGGTGGTCTCCCATCCATGCACTACCCATGGTCAAGCCTGCTTAGCTTTCTAAATCAGGCTTGATCTGGCACTCTCATACCAGTACAACTAGAAGTGGAAACTGGGTTGAAGGAAGTCCAATTTGACCAATTAAAATGATTTATTTTTAAACTATTAAAAAAAAAAAAAAAAAAAAATATGAGGAATAAAACTGAAAAGCTTAAATGATCAGGTGGTCTCCCACCCATGCACTACCCAGGGTCAAGCCTGCTTAGCTTTTTAAATCAGGCTTGATCTGGCACTCTCATACCAGTACAACTAGAAGTGGAAACTTGGTTGAAGGAAGTCCTATTTGACCAATTAAAATGATTTATTTTTAATTTATTTAAAATAAAAAAAAACCTATATGAGGAATAAAACTGAACACCTTAAATGATCAGGTGGTCTCCCATCCAAGCATTACCCAGGGTCAAGCCTGCTTAGATTTTTAAATCAGGCTTGATCTGGCACTCTCATACCAGTACAACTAGAAGCGGAAACTGGTTTGAAGGAAGTCCTATTTGACCAATTAAAATGATTTATTTTTAATTTATTTAAAAAAAATAAAAAACCCATATGAGGAATAAAACTGAAAAGCTTAAAGGACCAGGTGGTCTCTCATCCATGCACTACTCAAGGTCAAGCCTGCTTTGCTTTCTAAATCAGGCTTGATCTGGCACTCTCATACCAGTACAACTAGAAGTGGAAACTGGGTTGAAGGAAGTCCTATTTGACCAATTAAAAGGATTTATTTTTAATTTATTTAAAAAAAATAAATAATAAAAAAACCATATGAGGAATAAAACTGAAAAGCTTAAAGGATCAGGCGGTCTCCCATCCATGCACTACCCATGGTCAAGCCTGCTTAGCTTTCTAAATCAGGCTGGACATGGCACTCTCACACCAGTACAAGTAGAAGTGGAAACTGGGTTGAAGGAAGTCCTATTTGACCAATTAAAATGATTTATTTTTAATTTATTTAAAAAAAAAAAAACACCCATATGAGGAATAAAACTGAAAAGCTTAAAGGATCAGGTGGTCTCCCATCCATGCACTACCCATGGTCAAGCCTGCTTAGCTTTCTAAATCAGGCTTGATCTGGCACTCTCATACCAGTACAACTAGAAGTGGAAACTGGGTTGAAGTAAGTCCTATTTGACCAATTAAAATGATTTATTTTTAATTTATTTAATAAAATAAATAAAAAAAAAACCATATGAGGAATAAAACTGAAAAGCTTAAATGATCAGGTGGTCTCCCATCCATGCACTACCCATGGTCAAGCCTGCTTAGCTTTCTAAATCAGGCTGGACCTGGCACTCTCACACCAGTACAACTAGAAGTGGAAACTGGGTTGAAGGAAGTCCTATTTGACCAATTAAAATGATTTATTTTTAATTTATTAAAAAAAAAAAAAAAAAAAAACATATGAGGAATAAAACTGAAAAGCTTAAAGGATCAGGTGGTCTCCCATCCATGCACTACCCATGGTCAAGCCTGCTTAGCTTTCTAAATCAGGCTTGATCTGGCACTCTCATACCAGTACAACTAGAAGTGGAAACTGGGTTGAAGGAAGTCCAATTTGACCAATTAAAATGATTTATTTTTAAATAATTAAAAAAATAAAAAATAAAAAAATATGAGGAATAAAACTGAAAAGCTTAAAGGATCAGGTGGTCTCCCATCCATGCACTACCCAGGGTCAAGCTTGCTTAGCTTTTTAAATCAGGCTTGATCTGGCACTCTTTTTTTTTTATTTTTTTTTTTTATTCTACATAAAACATTTCAACAAAATACCATACAAAAGTCCATCCATGACTTAATGACATTAACATTTTATAATATACACAGATAAAATTTGTGTTTTGTTTTTAAAACATTTCATTATCTTTATGTAACTTCTATTTTACATTTTAAAAACATATACTATTATCATACAATTCATTTCTGTTACAATAATTAATACAAACTAAAGACTAAAATCTTAAAACCTTTGACGCTAAAGTCTCAACACACTTCCAATTTATAAATAATTGAAATTACTTAAATCAGTTTTTCTGCATATTTTGTTAAAACATCAATCATCATGTCACAAATCTCATTTTCTAGCACATATTTTCTTAGTTCTCTCTCTATCTGTTTCATTTTGTTTCTAAAGATTGGCCAAACCTCCACATATCTTTTCTCATACCTCACAATATTTCTCCTAACCCATATGGCCTGTCTTGCTACTGCCAGAATAAAGTTAAAAGCCTTTAAATTATATTTTTTATTTTCTACTCCAAATAAAAATAATCTTTCCCATTCTTTCCATGTTGTATTCTCATTAAAGTCTGTTTTTAAAATATTTTTTGCCATGCTTTTTATTTCTCTCATAAAGTCTTTTAACTTTTCACAGTAGAAAAACAGATGTAGCAACCCCTCGTCTTGATCTCCACACACTTGACATTTCGTTTCATTATCTAATCTTGCCTTACATAAACACATTCTGGTTAATATTGTATTGTGTCTCAGTAAAAATGTAAAATCTTCGAGAATTGGTTCTATGTATTTTATTCTTAAGTTTCCCCATATATGTTTTTCTTCCAACCCTTCATATCTAATTTTCCAAAATGTATTTGCAACCGGTTTTACAAAAGCCATTGTTCTAAAAGCAACATAAAAATCTCTCACCTTACATTCTTCTATCCGTGTCTTTTCCCCAGTTTTCTTTTTAAAATATATGGTTGGCTGTTCTAATCCAATGTCTTCCTGTTTGCCATCTATCCTTTTAATCCATTCTTTGGGTATATTGTTTTTAATTGTGTCATATTGTTCAGATAATTTCTTTCCGCTTTCCTTCTCACCTTCCTCAGTCAGTGTATCTATTATTGCTTGCAGAGGCAGAAATCCTTCTTTCACTTCATATAGTATATCTTTTATTTGTCTTAATCCATTTTCCCACCATTTTTTATAAAATATCAACTTTTCACCATTCACGATATTCAAGTTATTAAATATTGGCTGATTCAGCATTTGTATTCTTCCATTTGGTACAACTGTTACATTATCAAACATTTCAGTCCATGCTTCTAAAACCTCTTGATAAAATCTTGGTATATTTTTTGTGATATCTTTGTTCGTTTTCATCCATAAAATACTTATTCCCATTGTAAAGTCCCCACACTTTTTAATATAATATTTCATCACCCTTTTCCATGTTTCTGTTTTATTTATGTCTAAGAATTTTTTCATAGTTTTTGCTCTTGCACTCTTTATTCTTATTAAAATGTCTGCTAATCCCAGTCCTCCTTCTTTCACTCCAATTAGAGTATCATAAGCAATTTTTTTCCTCCCTTCTCCCCATAAAAAATGCAGCACACAACTTTTAAATCTTTTAAAAACCCATTGAGGCAATGGGGTTACGCTCAATACATACCACATCTTTGATATTAGCAAGGCATTTACTATTAAAACTTTTCCTTTTAAAGTTAGAACTCTCCCCTTCCAAAAGTTTAGTCTTTTCTCTATTCCTTTTAATACTCTTTCCCATAATAAATCATTAGTTTTTTCTTCATTTAATCCTATGTCAATTCCTAATATTTTAACACTATCTTTGCTTTCCTTAAATGTGATATTTTGAGGTAAGCCTTCGTCCCCTGACAGCCTCATACATTCACTTTTTTCAACATTCACTTTTGCTCCTGACCCTTTACAGTATTTTTCTAGAATTATCATTGCCTGCTAGACACTCTGTATGTTTTCTACTAACAGCGTTGTATCATCGGCATATTGATATATGGGTTCACTTCTAAAATATTCAATAGTTATTCCCTTTATTTCACTCTCTGCCTTCATGGCCAGTCCAAGCGGCTCTGCCGTTAGTGTGTACAGCAGTGCAGAAAGGGGGCATCCCTGCCTGATTGATCTTGTTAGTTTAAAACATTCCGTTATAAAACCATTACATTTGACACATGCCACAATGTCTGTATATAAAATTCTAATCCAATTTCTAAAATTATCTCCAAAACCATATTTTTCGATTAATCCAAATAAATACTCATGCTCTACTCTGTCGAAGGCTTTTTCTAAATCTAAACTGATTAAGTATCCCCCTTTCCTTTTTTCTTTTAGGTACCGTAATGTGTCCCGTATATTACATATCGTATCTGCTATATCTCTTCCTTCGACAGAGTAGGCTTGAGTAGTTTTTATTATTTCTGGTAAAACTGTCTTTAAACGATTCGCTAAAATTTTTGATAAAATTTTAATATCCACATTTAATAATGTTATTGGCCTAAAATTTTTTAAATCATTTTCTTCCCCCTTTTTCTTATATATAAATTTTATTGTTCCTATCTTCATTGATTCGTTTAACTCTTTCTTCTTAAATATATCATTATAAATTTGCTTCAGCATTGGTATTAGGATTCTTTTGAATTTTTTATAAAATTCACTTGTAAGTCCATCTAATCCCGGACTTTTCCCATTACCTAGTTGTCCTATCACCCGGTCTATTTCTTCCTCTGTTATTTCCTCCTCACACATCTGCCTATTTTCTTCTGTTATTTTTTCTGTAATTTGTTGAAATAGAAACTCCCTTTGACTTTCATCTGTTCCTCTGCTTCTAAATAAATCTTCATAAAACACCTTTACTGATTTTAATATTCCATCTTTTTCTTTTTCTATCGTTCCATCTTTCCTGACGACTTCCTTTATTTCCTGTGCTTTCTGTCTGCTCTTTTCCAGGCCAAAAAAAATTTTTGTGCTTCTTTCTCCTTCTACCGCGTATTTCGCTTTACTTCTTAGTATCGCTCCCTTACATTTCTCTTCTTCTATTTTGTTTAATTTATCTCTAAGCACCAACATTTCCTCTATTTTACCTTCGCTTTTATTTATTTGATCTATTTCCTGGTTCAATTTATTCCTTATTTCTTGTTCTTCTTTTCTTTTGACTCTCTGTATTGTTTTACTATGTCTGATTGAAAATTGTTTTATGTCATATTTAACATTATCCCACCAAATTCTTTTATCTTCTTCAAATAATGCATTTGTTTTATTCCATTCAATTATAGTTTTTATGGTATTACAATAAAATCTATCATTTAAAATTGCACTATTTAAAATCCATGTTCCTGGCCCTCTCTCTATTTTAGTTAAATCTATATTTATAAATAGGAAGCTGTGATCACTAAATGTTGTGTTCTCATAGAAGACATTCTTTATGTTTTGTTTATAATCTTCTGTATACAGTATCATATCTATTCTACTTTGTTTCATTTTCCCTTGTACTATTTGTTTTCTTGAAAATACTTTCATTTCTCTGTTCCTGTCTCTCCACACATCTACTATTTTAAAATCCGTCATTATTTTTTTTAGTTCATTTCTCCCCTGATCTGATTTAAAAATCATTCCATCACCGATATCTATTTTTTCCATTACCGTGTTAAAATCTCCCAGTAAAATTGTATTCTTTTCTTTTTTTAAACTTGATGCTATTTCCTTAAAAAACTCCTTCTTATCTTTGTCTTCGTTTGGTGCATGTATGTTATATTTGTATTTTTTTTCCTTTTCTATTTCCACTTCAATTACAATTAATTTACCTCTTGTGTCACTCATTATAACTTTTCCGTTTTCACACACTCCTCTTTTTATTAAAATTGCTACCCCTCCGCCTCTATCTTTATCACTGTTATTAAAATAAATTGTCCCATCCCACTTGTTTTTGAAAATCTTTACACATTCTTCATCCCAGTTTGTTTCTTGCATACATAAAATATCTACATTCTTACTGCTCATTAAAACTCTTTCAAATTTCAACTCGTTCTTTAGTCCTATGCATTAATCGATGCATATCTCAGAGTCATCGCTAAAAATATGAATATCCTCCACATCGTTTTCTTCATCAATCCTTAAATCCCTCCTGTGTTATATTCACCTCTGCTCCTATTTTTTTGAAGTAGTCAATTTTCAAAGTCCCCCTTCTTTCTCTCTGTCTTTTCAGTACATCCTCAATATTTGAGATTTTAGCCTTTTTCCTTACCACTCCAGTCCGTTCTTGATTTTTTATTCCGCTTATCCCTGTGTTTTCCATCTCCTCTTCGGGCTTCTTTAAATCCTTTCTGTTCTTCTGTTGTTCTTTTTCTCTGTCTCCCTCTATCTTCTCTTGTCTACTTTCTTCAGTCTTTTCTTGGTTTTTTAATCCTCTTGTCCCCATGTCTTCCATCTCCTCTTTATGCTTATTTAAATCCTTTTGCTGTCCTTTTTCTTCCCCTGCTTCCTCCGTCCACCTTGTCTCCTCTTGTACGTGTTTCTTTCCATCTCTTATCTCTTCTACTCCGTCTTCCAGAGAATCTCCTTGTCCTCTCTTGTCCATCCTCAAGTCCTCCTCTATTTCCATTTCATTTTGCGTGTCATTTCCTTCCTCACGTTCTTGTTCCATTTGTATTTCATTGTTCTCTTCTGTTCTATTTGTTTGTTCTACATCTTCCCATTGTTGGCATTTACATTGAAAGCTTCGGCATCGTTTGCATCTTTCCGCGCTGCACTCTTTTGCAAAGTGTCCATGTTTGCTGCATTTTCTGCACAGAAATGATGGACAGTCTTTCATTATGTGTCCAGGGTCCATGCACAATCGGCAGATCTTCATCTGCTTATCGTGCAGGACCCTGAAGTACTGCTGTCCTGTCACCATGTTAAACTTTGTGCTGTATGGAAGCGATGCCACTGTTATCGGAAATTTCACTTTAAGAAACCTTGTTCCGTCCGCTATTTCAGTTCCCGGATAAAACCTTCTTTTAATGGGTAATACTGGTGTCACTCCCCAGTCCATCAGCTTGTTAAAAATCTCCTGATCGTCGATGTAGACGGGTAGGTGTAGGAATGACACCAATATTTCATTGTTCACCAGTTCCTTCACTGAATATATTTCTCCTTTGAATTCTACGCCGTCGAGCAGACGTTCGGCTTCTGTTTTGTTTGTCAACGTGACCTCATATTCAGAAGTATTTGTTGGGCGAACTGCCATTAGTTTTCCTCTGCCGATTAATTCATTAATTGATTTTATTATATCTTCCACTTTAATGGTTTTGTTTTGGCTCACATCAATTCTTACTGTTGCTTCCTTTTTATACATTCTCTCGTCGTTTTGACTTATTTTCCTTTGCTTAGTTTGCCCTCCATTTTTCACTTGTTTTCCATACTCTTCCTTGTTTGTTGTCGATTCCTTTTGCTCATTTATTGATCCTGTACTTGTTTCACCGTTGTTCCTTGCGTCTCTAGTCCATTCATCCACAAATCGAGTCTCCATGTCCTTTTGTCCGGTCTTTGGTTTAGCTCCTGTATTGTTTCCTTTCGTGTCTAAGTTATTGTTTTCATGTTCCTCCATTGTTCTCCGAAGAAAATATTTTTAAAGAAAAGGAAAAAAAAAAACGGAAAAAAACTCCCCTAGCAGGTAAACTGCAGGGGAGTTACCTTAACAAAATATAAAACAAAAAATGGGTATGTGTACTGTTTTAAACAAAAACCAAAATAAACTTTTTCAAAAAAATATGCGGTGGGCCTCTCCCACCTTCTGCAGCCGTTCACAGCCCAACAGCGACCTCTGGCGCTCTAAGACTGATATGGCCATAAGCGAAAGCTGGGCTGAAGGGAGGCCTATTTAAACTATAAAAAAACCTTTAAAAAAAAAAAAAAACCTATAAGAGGAATAAAAGTGAAAAGCTTACAGCACCTGGTATTCCCAGGCGGTCTCCCATCCAAGTACTAACCAGGCCCGAGCCTGATTAGCTTCCGAGATCAGACGAGATCGGGCGCTCTCAGACTGGTATGGCCGTATGCGAAAGCTGGGCTGAAGGAAGGCCTATTTAAAATATAAAAAAAAAACTTTAAAAAAAAAAAATATATATATATATATATATATATATATAAGAGGAATAAAAGTGAAAAGCTTACAGCACCTGGTATTCCCAGGCGGTCTCCCATCCAGGTACTAACCAGGCCCGAGCCTGCTAAGCTTCCGAGATCAGACGAGATCGGGCGCTCTCAGACTGGTATGGCCGTAAGCGAAAGCTGGGCTGAAGGGAGGCCTATTTAAAATATAAAAAAACCTTTAAAAAATAAAAATAAAAAATAAAAACTATAAGAGGAATAAAAGTGAAAAGCTTACAGCACCTGGTATTCCCAGGCGGTCTCCCATCCAAGTACTAACCAGGCCCAAGCCTGCTTAGCTTCTGAGATCAGACGAGCTCTTTTTTTTTTTTTTTTTTTTTATTGAATTTTAAATTAACATCATCATTTCAAAACCATCTACAGTGTATTTTGCAAATGGGTTATTCCTGACAATCAATTTTTTAAACATTTCAATTTTATCGCTCATCAAGAAATAGTGGTACAATGTGTTTATCGATTGCTCTAGTCTTTTCTGAAAGATTGTCCACAGTTCTGCTTCCACATTTTTGTATTTCGCCACATTCCTTCTCGTCCAGATCGAGTATTTCGCCACTGTCAACATCAAGTTCAATGCATAGTTGTATTTTCCATTGTTTAGTCCAAAAAGAAATAAAATCTTCCATTCTTTCTGTGTCATGTTTTCATTGTAGCTCTCCATCATCATTTTTTTTTTTGCAACCTTTTTCATTTTGTCCATAAAATCTTTTAATTTGTTACAATAAAAAAATAGATGCAGTAAGCCTTCATCCGTCAGATTACACACACTGCATAATGCAGTTGTTTCCATTCCTATTTTTAATAATCTCATTTCTGTTAAAATACAGTTGTGCCTTCGTAAAAAGTTAAAGTTTTCTAGCGTTGGGTCAACATATTTTATCCTCCCGTTTTTCCATATATTCTTCTCATCTATCATTTCGTATCTTTCTTTCCAATATTTATTTGCAACCGGTTTAATGAAGACACTATCTCTAAAGAAAAGATAAAATTCTTTGGTTTTACCATTATTAAAACTGATATTTTCCTCATTTTGCCTCCTGAGATAAACTTCGGGATATTTGCTTCCATCTGGTTCCTGCTCTTCTCCTTCTATTCTGTTTATCCATTCTTTTGGTATTGCTCCTTTTACCTGTTCGAATTGGTTTTTCAGTGTTTCTTTTTTAACCTCTTCCCCAATTTCATTAACTGCATCCATCACTACCTGTACCGATAAAAACCCTTCTTTTACTTCATATAAAATGTCCTTCACTTGTCTTAGGCCTCCATCCCACCACTTTTTAAAATAGATAACTTTATTGTCTTTGATAACGTTATTATTTAAAAACAGTGGTTGGTCCAATAGCTGCTTTCTTCCTCTCGGTACCGTTTTAACGTTACTTAAAAATTCCCCCCATGCTTCCAGTACTTCTTTGTAGTATTCTGGTATACCGTGAGTCATATAGTTTTTTGTTTTCATCCATAATATATTACATCCCATATTAAAATCCCCACACTTCATTATATAAAATTTCATTACTTCTTTCCATAAAGCTATATTTTCTTTATCCAAAAATCTCTTAACCAGTTTTACCCTTAAGCATTTCATTCTTAAAAGTGGATCTAACAATCCTAATCCCCCTTGATCTGCTTCTCCACTTAAAGTGTCGTACGCAATTTTTGCTCTTCCTTTTCCCCATAAAAAATGTAATACAATTTGTTTTAGTTTTTTGTACACTTTTAAGGGCAGTGATGTTACAGTTAACACATACCACATTTTAGATAGCAATAGGACATTCATCACTAATACTTTACCTTTTAGTGTTAGGTTCCTACTCTCCCAAAACCTCAGTCTTTTTTCAATTCCTCCAATAGTTTCTTCCCAGATTAGTTCATTTGTTTGTTTTGAATCTTGTCCCATCTGTATTCCCAAAACTTTCATGTTTTCTTCTTCTTTTTGGAGAGTAATATGTTTTGGTAAGGGTTCTGCTTCCCCTATCTTCATGCAGGAACTTTTTTCAAAATTTATCTTTGCCCCTGATCCCTTACAGTATGTATTAAGCACCATCACTGCCCTTTCAACACTTTTAGCATCTTCCACTATTAATGTGGTATCATCTGCATATTGATACACTGGTTCACACTTTATACAGCTTGCAATTCTTATTCCTTTGATTTCCCTGTCCGCTCTTATCGCTAGACCCAGTGGTTCTGCGACTAGAGTGTACAACAAAGCGGACAGTGGACATCCTTGCCTAATGGACCTTGTGGGCTCAAAGCACTCTGTCAGAAATCCATTGCATTTAACAACAGTTAAAACATGTTCATAAAATATTTTTATCCATTTTATAAAATTCTTCCCGAAACCAAAACTTTCAATCACATCATACATATACTGATGTTCGACTCGATCAAAGGCCTTTTCTAAGTCTAGGCTGATTAAGTACCCCTTTTGTTTTGCTTCTTTCATGTATTGTAAAGTGTCTCTGATGCTACACACCGTGTCCGCTATGTCCCGTCCCTCCACTGCATAGGCTTGAGTGGTTGTTATTATTTGGGGAATAACCATTGTAACAGGTCTGAAGTTTTTAAGGTTTTCAGTACTCCCTTTTTTCTTGTATATTAGCTTTATCATTCCCATTTTCATTGTTTCACTTAATTCCTTGTTGTTAAAAATCTCATCATAAAGTGACTTTAGTACTGGTACTAATAGAACCTTAAATTTTTTATAAAATTCATTGGTTAGTCCATCTGTTCCTGGACTCTTCCCTGTGTTCAGCTGATTGATAGCCTGTTCTATTTCCTCCTCTCCTATTTCCTCATCACACATTCTTATGTTTTGTTCTGTAACTTTAGTTTTAATTTGTCCTAATAATTATTCTTCCTCTATTTTACTTACACCTCTGCTTGTAAACAAATCTTCATAGAATTCTTGTACTGTTTTTAATACGTTTTTTGTTCCTTTTTCTAAATTCCCTTTTTGATTTCTGACTTCCTTTATTACATCTGCCTTCTGTCTACTTTTCTCTAGATCAAAGAAGAACTTTGTGCTTCTCTCCCCCTCCACTGCGTATTTTGCTTTGCTTCTCAATATAAAACCTCTACACTTTTCTTCTTCTATTTGTTTTAGTTTATCTTCTAGTGTTATTATTTTCTCTATTCCATTTTCCCTTGGGTTTTCATGCCATTTCGTAAGTTCATTCTGTAACTGGCGCCTTACTTTTTCTTCCTCTTGTTTTTTTATTTTTTGTATGATTTTACTGTATTCTATTGAAAGATTTTTTATCTCATATTTTACATTATCCCACCAAATTCGCTTATTTTCCTTGAATAATGTATTCTTCATGTTCCATATAATTGTCCGTTTTACCCTTTCACAATATACAAATTCCTTTAAAAGACCGGCATTTAAAACCCAAATTCCTGGTCCCCTCTCCACTTCTGTAAAGTCTATTTTCAAACAAAGGTAATTATGGTCACTAAAACCAGCTTCTTTGTAATATATATTCCTTATTTTGCTTTCTATTTCCTTTGTACATAAAATTAAGTCGATGCGGCTTTGTTTTATCTGACCTTGTACAATTTGTCTTCTAGAATATTCTCTTTTTGTTTCATTTTTTTCTCTCCATACATCCTTTAGTTTCAGTTCTGCCATTAGTCCTTTCAGCTCCTCCCTCCCTTTATCTGATTTAAAAACCATATTGTTCCCGATGTCTAGTTTAGTTAGTACAACATTAAAATCTCCAATTAAAATAACATTTTCCCACTGTCTTACTGTTGCCATTATGTTTTTAAAGAAATTCACTTTTTCATTTTCATCATTTGGTGCATGGATATTGTATAGGATTATTTTATTATCGCCCATTGCTAGTTCAACTGCTATACTTTTCCCCACTCCGTCGTTAAGAATCACTCTTTCCTTTTCTCCTATGTTTCTTTTAATTAAAATCGCTACCCCTCTTCCTTGTTTTTCTTGTCCGTTGTTAAAATGTATATTTCCGTCCCATATTAGTTTACAGCGATTTATGCATTCATCATCCCAGAATGTCTCCTGTATACAAATGATTTCAGCTTTTCCGACATTTGTAATTAGCCTTTCTAACTTTTGCATATTATTTAGACCTCTTGCATTT
>NC_071116.1:20400000-20410000 GCF_024256425.1 Clarias gariepinus | reverse complement strand
TTTCATACTTGTTTGTTATTTCTTGTTGCCCATACTCTTCCTTCGCTTCATTCATTGCATCAACAATGTACTGTCTTGGTAAAAAACCTTTTTTAAATTCATATAAGACGTCCCTCACCCTTGTTATCCCTACTTCCATCCATTTTTTAAAATATATTTCTTTTCCTTGTTTTAATACATTTTTGTTTAAGAACAGAGGTTGATTTAAAATGCTTTTTCTTCCTTGTGGGTTGAATATAATTCTCTTTAGAAACATTCCCCAAGCATTAAAAATTTCTCTATAAAATTCCGGTAATTTTTCTGTCATCCATGGTTTTGTTTTCATCCATAATACTGCATCTCCCATGTTAAAATTTCCACATTTATTTAAGAAATACTTCATAGTCTTTTTCCACTCAAATTTATCTTTATCTTGGAGGTACTTGTTTACTACTTTAATTCTCATAGAATTTTTCCTCTGTTCTATGTCCATTAAGCCTAGACCACCTTTGCTTACTGTTCCTATAATTGTACTGTACGCTATTTTTGCCGGTTTGCCCTCCCATAAAAAGTTAAGAAAGCATTTTTTCAATCTCTTTTCTATCCATGAAGGCATTTCAGACACATATAAAGCATACCAGAGCTTGGAGACCATTAAAACGTTTAGAATTAGAACCTTCCCCTTTAAATTCAGATTTCTTAATTTCCAAAAGTTTAACCTTCTTTCTATTTCCATAGTCATGGTCTCCCACATTTCATCTCTCGCTTTTTTCTCATTTTTTCCCATTAAAACTCCTGGGATCTTCATTTAATTTTCTTCTTTAAACGTAAAACAATCAGTTAGAGTTTCTGCTTTGCCCATTCTCATGTACACCGTCTTGTCTTCATTGATTTTGCTGCCGGAGCCTTTGCAATAGTCAGTAACAATCTTTATTAGTTCCTTTGCACTGTTTTTCCCTTTTATAATCAATGTTGTATCGTCTGCATATTGAAAGATTTTACCTTCAGCCTTATTTCCTTCGATTTCTATCCCTATTATTTTCCCGCTTTCTTTTATCGCTAAACCCAAAGGTTCAGCAGCGAGGGAGTACAGTAGGGACGATAGGGGACATCCTTGTCTTATGGATCTTGAAACTCTGAAGCAATCTGTTACGAATCCGTTGCATTTTATTCTTGTCAATGCTACCTTATATAAAATTCTGATCCAATTAATAAAATTCTCCCCAAAATTAAAACGTTTTAAAACCTCAAATAAATATCCATGTTCTACCCTATCAAAAGCCTTTTCAAAATCCAGACTAATTATGTATCCATCTTCTTTTTTTTCTTTTATGTATCCTATCATATCTCTAATGCTCATCGTGATGTCTGCTATGTCCCTTCCCTTTATTCCATATGCTTGGTTTGTTTGTATTATACTTGGGGTCACTTCTTTGAGCCTGTTTGCTAAAACTTTTGCTAGGATTTTAAAATCTGTATTCAACATTGTGATTGGTCTGTAATTTTTTAAGTTTGTCCTTTCACCTTTTCTTTTATAGACCAGTTTCATTAGGCCAATTCTCATCCTTTCGTTTACTTCCTCTTTTTCCTTAATTTCTTTAAAAACTTTTCTTAAGATCTTTGTTAAGGCTCCTTTAAAACATATATAAAATTCAGCGCCCAATCCATCTATTCCCGGACTCTTCTTTCTATTCAATTGATTTATTGCTCTTTCTATTTCTTCCTCTTTTATTTCTTGGTCGCATTCTTTTTTATCCTCTTCACTCACCTTTGCCTTTATCTGATCTAGTAGTTTCTGTTTTTCCTTTTCTTCCACTCCCCTTGTGCTGAACAAGTCCTCGTAAAATTCCCTTACTTCTTTTAGAATGTTTTCATTCCCTTCTACTATCTCTCCGTTACTTCCTCTTATTTGTTTAATCATTTCAGCTCTTCCTCTATTTTTTTCTAGATCAAAAAAGAACTTTGTGCATTTTTCTTCCTCTACTACATACTTCGCTTTACTCCTTAGTTTAGCCCCCTCGTATTCTTTTTCTTCTAATTTTTTCAGTTCTCCTTCTATTTCCTTAATTTTTTGTATGTCTTTGTTCGTTTTGTTCAATTCTGCTTCCAAGCTTTCTTTTATTCTTTTTTCTTTAGATTTTTTGCATTTCTGTAAGAATCTACAATATTTTAGAGAGAATTTTTTAATTAAAAATTTTAAGTTCTCCCACCATATTCTCTTGTCTTCCTTATACATTCCATTTTCCTTTTCCTTTTTTATGATTTCTGTAACCTTTGAAACATAATCTTCACTCTTTAAAATTTCTGTATTTAAGATCCACACACCCGGCCCTCTTTTCATGTTACTCCAGTCTATTTAAAAAAAAAAAAGCTTGTGATCACTATACAGTAGCTAGTTTCTTCATATCTGATTTTGTCAATGAAGTTTTCCACATTTCTTGTGCACAGTACATAGTCAATTCTCGATCTACATATAAAATTCCCCACCATTTGTCTTCTTGAATACTCTTTCTTCCCCCCATTCCTTTCTCTCCACACATCTATTAGGTTGTTTTCATTCATGAGTTCTTTTAGTTCTTTTCTCCCTGTATCTGTTTTGAAAACCATTCCTTCTGCCATGTCCTGCTTACTAAAGACGGTGTTAAAGTCTCCCATCATTATTATTTCTTTGTATTTCCCTATAATATTCCTTAAGATATTAAAGAAGTTCTTTTTTTCTTTTTCTTCTGTTGGTGCGTGTATATTTACTAAAGTTATTTCTCGTCCTTCATAGTTCGCTTCTATTACTATGCATTTTCCCATCTTGTCTTTATATACCATTTTGCTTGTGTTAAAAATATTTTTTCTTATTAAAAAAGCTACCCCTCTTCCAAGTCTTCCATCCCCATTGTTGTATAGGATATCCCCTTCCCATTCTCTTTTATAGTTTTCCATGACACTTTCTCTCCAGTTCGTTTCCTGCAAAGCAATAACGTCTTCCTCTTTACATTTCTCTTTCACTTTTCCAAATTTTTCTATGTTCATCAAGCTTTTTGCATTGAAAGTGACACAATTTAAAACCATGAAAAGAAGGAAAATTAATTCATTAATTAGTCATTAATTTTTTCCTTGCATGTTCTAAATTTGGCTTTACCTTTAAGGTTTTTCTTCTTATTTGTCCTCTCTCCTCTTTGTCTTTTCCCACGTTGTCTGCTGCAATCTCTTCTCCATTGTCCATATCCTCACTTTGATCTTTTGTTTCTTGTTTATCTTTTTCCACGTTGTCCAGTGATCTCTCCGATGTTTTTATTTCTGTCTCTTGAGTGTCTCCCTCCTTTGTCTGTTCCTTTTCTTTTCTCTCTTAACTTTCCTCCACTGTAACTTGCTCTTTGTTCCTTTGATCTTTAGGTCTGACATTGTCCAAGCCATTTTCACTGCATTCAGTCAGATCTTTTTGTGTCGGAGTCTTCTTATCCTTTTGCGCGCCGCTCAGTTCATCTCTGGTTTGGCCACTTTGTTCCGCTGTGACCAAATCCGCTTGCTGTTCGCTGTTTCGTTCATTTATCTGCCCATCTACCCGCTGCTTTTCATCCTCCTGTTCTTCCTCCTCCTCGCTCCTCATTCCACATTCACATTTGTTTAAAATCAAGTTACAATCCGGGCACTTAACTGCATTGCACTCTCTTGCGAAGTGCCCTCTCCCTTCACATTTAAAGCACTTAAAATCAGGACAGTCTTTGACCATGTGGTCCGGACTCATGCACAGCCGACAGGTCTTCACCTGATTGCTGTGCATCACCCGGAAATACTGGGGTCCTTCTGCTGTTTCAATTTTTGTGCTGTATGGAAGGGACGTGACTTCTTTTGGAAACTGTGCTCTTACAAACCTTGTCCCGTCTTCAATGCTGGTGCCCGGATAAACCCTTCTTTTAATTTTAGATTTTGGGAAAACTCCCCAGCCTTCCAACTTATTTTAAATTTCCTCATCAGCAGTGTAGGCGGGCAGATGCATGAAGGAGACAACGTAACTTCTGCTTTGTAGTCTTTTTATTTCGCACTTTTCTCCTTTTACCATCAATCCGTCAGTTAAAAGTTCTATGTCGTTTTCATTTTCAAGAGTTATTTCATACTCCTTCATTTGTTTGGGTCTCACCGCTAAAATCCTTCCTTCGCCGATCTGCTCCGCCACTGCCTTGATTATATCCACGGCTCTTGCTTCCTTTGCATGTCACACGTCCACGGTTATAGTTGCTTCTTTCAAGTACACTCTGTTTCCACTCTCCTTCCTTAATTCTTTTTGCCTTTCTTTCCCACCTCGTTGTCGCTGAGCCAGTCCATTTTCATTTTCTTGCCATGTGTCGTCTGCCATTTTGCCATTTCTGTGTCAATCATACTTAGGCCGTGTAAAAAAAAAAACAACCCGAGAGAAAAAAAAGGAGTTCCCCCCCCCCCCAAAAAAAAGTGATATTCTAACAAACCAACTAAACAGTGAAAACCAAAACAATGGTGAGCCTTCCTCACCTACTGCAGCCGTTCACAGCCCAACAGCGACCTCTGGTGCTCTTAGACTGGTATGGCCGTAAGCGAAAGCTGGGCTGAAGGAAGGCCTATTTAAACTATAAAAAAAACCTTAAAAAAAAAAAAAAAAAACCTATAAGAGGAAAAAAAGTGAAAAGCTTACAGCACCTGGTATTCCCAGGCATTCTCCCATCCAATTACTAACCAGGTCCGAGCCTGCTTAGCTTCCGAGATCAGCCGCTCTCAGACTGGTATGGCCGTAAGCGAAAGCTGGGCTGAAGGGAGGCCTATTTAAACTATAAAAAAAAAAACTTTAAAAAAAAAAAAAAAAAAAACCTATAGGAGGAATAAAAGTGAAAAAGCTTACAGCACCTGGTAATCCCAGGCGGTCTCCCATCCAAGTACTAACCAGGCCCGAGCCTGCTTAGCTTCCGAGATCAGACGAGATCGGGCGCTCTCAGACTGGTATGGCATTAAGCGAAAGCTGGGCTGAAGGGAGGCCTATTTAAACTATGAAAAAAAAACCTTTAAAAAAAATAAAACCTATAGGAGGAATGAAAGTGAAAAAGCTTACAGCATCTGGTAATCCCAGGCGGTCTCCCATCCAAGTACTAACCAGGCCCAAGCCTGCTTAGCTTCCGAGATCAGACAAGATCGGGCGCTCTCAGACTGGTATAGCCGTAAGCGAAAGCCGGGCTAAAGGGAGGCCTATTTAAAATATAAAAAAAAACCTTTAAAAAAAAAAAAACTATAAGAGGAATAAAAGTGAAAAGCTTACAGCACCTGGTATTCCCAGGCGGTCTCCCGTCCAAGTACTAACCAGGGCCGAGCCTGCTTAACTTCCGAGATCAGACGAGATCGGGCGCTCTCAGACTGGTATGGCCGTAAGCGAAAGCTGGGGTAAACGGAGGCCTATTTAAACTATAAAAAAAAAACTTTAAAAAAAATAATAAATAAAAAAAAATGAAAAAACCTATAAGAGGAATAAAAGTGAAAAGCTTACAGCACCTGGTATTCCCAGGCGGTCTCCCATCCAAGTACTAACCAGGCCCGAGCCTGCTTAGCTTCCGAGATCAGACGAGATCGGGTGCTCTCAGACTGGTATGGCCGTAAGCGAAAGCTGGGCTGAAGGGAGGCCTATTTAAACTATGAAAAAAAAACCTTTAAAAAAAATAATAAATAAATAAAGAATAAAAAAACCTATAAGAGGAATAAAAGTGAAAAGCTTACAGCACCTGGTATTCCCAGGCGGTCTCCCATCCAAGTACTAACCAGGCCCGAGCCTGCTTAGCTTCCGAGATCAGACGAGATCGGGCGCTCTCAGACTGGTATGGCCGTAAGCGAAAGCTGGGCTGAAGGGAGGCCTATTTAAACTATAAAAAAAAAACTTTAAAAAAAAAAAAAAACCCTATAAGAGGAATAAAAGTAAAAAGCTTACAGCACCTGGTATTCCCAGGCGGTCTCCCATCCAAGTACTAACCAGGCCCAAGCCTGCTTAGCTTCCGAGATCAGACGAGATCGGGCGCTCTTTTTTTTTTTTTTTTTTTTTCTACAAAACATTTTACACACATCAAACACACATTCTGACCTTTTTAAAATTTTAGCATTAATAATTAATTAAAAAACCACTTGGATCACATTTCAACACTGGATTTTTTTTTTAAAACAACATTTCAAAGGTTCCAATTTTCTCGTTTTCTGCAAAGTACCTGTACAATAAATTCATAATTACCTTCAGTTTTTCTCTAAAAATGATCCAAACATTAGCTTCTACTTTTTTAAATTTGGCTATGTTCCTTCTTCTCCATATGGCATATTTTGCCACAGCCATAAAAAAGTTATACGCATATTTATTTCCAGTTGTCTTTTGTGGACCAAATAAAAACAGTTCTTCCCATTGCTGTTGTGTTATTTCTTCTTGGTAGTCCAGGTTAAGCACTTTTTTTGTCATTTTTTTCAGTTTATCGGTGAAGTCCTTCAGTTTTTCACAGTAAAAAAACAGGTGCCATAATCCTTCGTCCATCTTTTTACATACACAACATGTTGCACATGTGCTTAAACCAATTTTACATAACCTCATTTCAGTTAATAAGCAGTTGTGTCTTTGTAAAAAATTAAACTCTTCTAAAATGGGTTCCATGTATTTAATCTTTTCGTTTCTCCATATGTCGCGGTCACTAAGTTCACTGAATCTTTTTTTCCAGTAATTATTTGCAATTGGCTTTACAAACGCCTCATCTCTAAAAACACCATAGATCTCTTTGATTTTGCATTCTTTCAACTTCGTGTTTTCACCATTCTTCTGGATTAAGTATATGTCTGGATCTGTGTTTCCTTGCTCTACCTGTTCTTTTTCATCTATTCTTTTAATCCACTGAAGTGGCACTCTGTCTCTCAATTGTTTGTACTGTTCTTGAAGTTTTGCGTTGTTAAATGTTTCACCCGTTTCGCTAATAGCATCTATGATTACCTGTAACGGTAAAAACCCTTCTTTAACTTCATATAAGATGTCTTTTATTTGTCTAATTCCGCTAATCCACCATTTTTTGAAGTAGATTGTGTTATTTCCTTCTGTGATATTTGGATTCAGGAATATGGGTTGATTTAATAACTGTTTTCTCCCTCTAGGTTCTATCTTTATGTAAGTTAAAAAATCCCCCCATGCTTCCAACACTTCTTTATAAAATGCAGGTAAGTCATATAACATATGGTTTTTAGTTTTCATCCATAAAATATCACATTCCATGTTAAAATCCCCTGCTTTCTTTACATAAAACTCCATAATTTTTTTCCACATTGCTGTGTTTTTGTTGTTCAAAAATTTTTGTACCACTTTGACCCTCAAACTTTTCTTTCTTATAAATGGGTCTAGTAGTCCCATCCCTCCCTCTTCTCTTTTCCCTATTAAGGTGTCATATGCCACCTTCGCCCTTCCTTTCCCCCACAGAAAATGTAATATTATTTTCTTTATTCTCTTATAAATCCATAAGGGCATTGGTGTTACTGATAGTACGTACCACAGTTTAGATAACATTAGCACGTTTGTTACCAATATTTTCCCTTTAATTGTGAGATTTCTTTTTTCCCAGAATTGTAATCTTTTTTCTATTCCCCCAAGCGTGTTTTCCCAGGTAATCTCATTTGCTTTGTTTGAGTTGGGTCCTATTTGTATTCCTAAGATCTTTTTGTTCTCTGTTTCTTTTTTAAAACCCATTTGCTCTGGTAGAGGCTCAATTTCCCCTATTGGTATGTATGTACTCTTCGTGTAGTTTACTTTTGCACCCGATCCATTACAATACATATTGAGTATCACCAATGCCCTTTTCACACTTTTTACGTTCTTTACCAGTATTGTTGTGTCATCTGCGTATTGGTGAACTGATTCATGTTGTGGATTTTTCTCTATATTTATTCCCTCTATTTCGCCATCCGCTCTTATTGCTAGCCCTAGGGGCTCTGCTATCATGGTATATAGCAGGGCCGACAGTGGGCATCCCTGTCTGATGGATCTGGTGGGTGTAAAACATTCAGTTAAAAATCCATTACACTTAATACATGTTAAAATTTCCGTATAAAATATTTTTATCCACTTTCTAAAACCTTCTCCGAATCCAAATTGTTTTAGAACATCGTACATATATTGGTGATCTACTCTGTCAAACGCTTTTTCAAAGTCTATACTAATTAAATATCCTTTTTTGTTTTTCTCCTTCATGTATTCTATGGTGTCTCTTATACTGCTAACTGTATCCGCTATATCTCGTCCTTCTACTCCATATGCTTGTGCTTTGGTTATTATTTCAGGTAAAACGCTTTTCAATCAGTTTGCTAAAACTTTTGCTAGGATTTTAAAATCTGTATTTAACATTGTGATTGGCCTAAAGTTTTTAAGATCCGCTTTATTCCCTTTTTTCTTATATACCAGTTTTATGATTCCTATTTTCATTGTTTCACTTAGTTCTCCATCTGTAAAAATTTCTTCATAAATCTCTTTTAAAATTGGTATTAACTGTGTCTTAAATTTTTTGTAAAATTCATTTGTTATCCCGTCTATTCCGGGGCTCTTGCCTGTATTTAACTGCTTAATTACGTTTTCTATTTCGTCCTCTTTTATTTCTTCATCGCACATCTTTTTGTCCACTTCTGTTACTCTTGTGTTTATGTGTTCCAGTAGGGCCTCTTCATCAGTTTTGTTGATACCTTTGCTTGTAAAAATCTCCTTGTAAAACTCCTGTACCCTTTTTAAAACTTTTTCTGTTTCTTTCTCTACCTCACCTTTTTGGGTCAGCACTTCTTTAATTTCATCTGCTTTTTGTCTGCTTTTTTCAAGGTCGAAAAAGAATTTTGTGCTTCTTTCTCCCTCTACTGCATATTTCATCTTGCTTCTTATAATTTGTCCTCTACACCTTTCCTCTTCTATTTGCCTCAGTTTGTCTTCTAGTCTTGTTACTTTTCCAATGTTTATTTCTTTCCTTTCACCATTATCATTAAAATTCCTGAGTTCTAACTCCAGGTCCTCCCTTACTCTCTTTTCCTCTTGTTTTTCCATTTTTTGCAATTGTTTACTATGTTCTATTGTGAGTTCTTTTATTTCGTATTTTACATTATCCCACCAAATCCTTTTATTCTCCTTATATAATTCATTTTTCATGTTCCACCTTATTAAGTCTTGTACTCTTTGACAGTAAACTTTATTGTTTAGAATGCTAGAATTTAAAATCCATATCCCTGGTCCTCTCTTCGTTTCAGTGATATCTATCTCTGTACATAAAAAGTTATGGTCACTAAAGCTGGTTTCTTTATAAAATATATTTTTCACCATTGTTTCTATTTGTCTTGTGGCTAAAAATAAATCAATTCTGCTTTGTTTTATTTCCCCCATTACCATTTGTCTTCTGGAATAGTCCCTTCTATTTTGATTTCTTTCTCTCCATATGTCTAGAAAGTTAAGATTTTCCATTAATCTTTTTAATTCATTCCTCCCTCTGTCTGCTTTGAATACCATATTATTCCCAATATCTAATCTAGTCAAAGCAATGTTAAAATCCCCCAGCAGAATGACATTTTCCCAGTTTTTCATTTTTGTCTCCAAACCTCTTAGAAACACATCTTTTTCTTTTCCATCATTGGGTGCATGTACGTTACACAAAGTTATCTTTTTTCCATCTTTAACAAGTTCTACTGCTATGCTTTTCCCCACCTTATCCTTAAACACCATCCTTTCCTTTTCACTAACTCCTCTTTTAATTAAAATTGCTACCCCCTTCCCTTGTTTCTCTTGCCCATTACTAAAATATATATTTCCATCCCATTCATTTTCATATTTCTTCACACATTCATTGTCCCAATATGTCTCTTGTATACATAGTATTTCAGCTCTTTCTGCATTTGCTATTAGTGTTTGAAATTTGTAAACACTGTTAAGCCCTCTTGCATTAATTGAGACTATTCTAAGAGTCATTACTGCAATTTAGTATAGTGTTAATTCTCCTACTTCCAACCTTTTATTTACACAAGTTCATTC